>NW_012267313.1:3473013-3585025 GCF_000151885.1 Dipodomys ordii | reverse complement strand
GTAAGAAATGTACGCATTATCCTGCCCATGCAATTGTAACCCCTCTGTACAGTATGTTCACAAATAAAATAAAATTAAATTAAAAAAAATATATACTCATTTCTTTACTTATATAACTGTAATCCCTCTGTGTATCACCTTTACAATAAAATTTTAAAAAAGAAAAAAAAAGAATCAATAGCTTACAATACTATTCTTTCTCACAATACACAAAAGGCACAGTTTTTCTTTATGCAACTTAGTGTTTATATGTTTGCTTTTTCAATATCTTTTATATATTACCAAATCATCATAACTTACAAAAATATTCAGACCATCAACTTTGCAAATTCTTATTAACAATTCAGAATATCTATTTAAAATATAAATGTATATCAATATGTTGTCTTTGATATTTTGCATGATCAAGAGCATATTCATTTTTTCTTCTACTAGCCTACTGTATTTATACAGTAATGTATAAATGCTGTCATTAACATTCTATTCAATTATGAAATTTATAAGATGTCAGGAATCTCACATACTGTGTAGTAAGAATGAAGTTTTTTTTTTTGCATGTGTGTGAAAATACCATTCAGAGGGGTTACAATTACATGGTCAAGATAGTGAGTACATTTCTTATCAAGCATTGTTGCCTCCTTCTTTGTTTCCCCATACCATCCCTTCCCCTCTCCACGTCCACCCCCACAACCCCCTACTACTCCCTCACCCCTCACCCCCTACCCGCCAAGGTTGTAAAGTTCATTTTTCAACATAACATCTTGTATATTTCATTGTTGTAATGGGTCCATCTGTATCCCTATTTAAACAGTTTGTTTTTTCCCTTCTCCTCCACAAATTATATCAACATCAAATGCAGTGAAAGCAGGGGTTATACTCCGGGGGAGGGACATACAAAGCAACAAAGAAATCATCTTATAAATATGTTGGAAACAATTGCAAGAAAGAAAAAAAACATTTGAACCCTTATCTTGGGGTTCATTTCTCCTAACATCAACTTGTTTGACAGTTTCTGGTTTTTTTTTTAAGTGTGTGTGTGTGTGTGTGTGTGTGTGTGTGTGTGTGTGTGTGTGTGAGAGAGAGAGAGAGAGAGAGAGAGAGAGGGAGAGAGAGAGAGTGAGGGAGAGAGGCATACCAGGGTCAGTCCTGGGGCTTGTATTTGTGTAGCCTAGGTGCTGTCCTTAAGCTTTTTTGCTCAAGGCTATCAGTCTATCTCTTGCCTCACACTTCATTTCCAGCTTTTTCATAATTAATGAAAGGTAAGGGTCTACTGACTATCCTGCACAGAATGGCTTCAAACCATACTCCTTCTTAGCATTATGCATTTCAGAGTTCTTATTTAATTTTGATGAATAAGCATTTGACTTATTTATTTTTGGCCTACCTTCTCGAATAAAAGAAAAGCTCTTAGAGAGCAAATGTTTGTTTGTTTTGCTTATCTCTTTATATTTGTATGCTAGTATGATGCCTAAATTACTATTCTCAGAATGTAGGTAAACAGCTGTTAAAGAAACAATTTTCCTAATGAATCTTACCAATCTCATTACCATCTTTTGTCTATCTTTTTTGTTTATATTATGGATTTTTGACTTCTCTTATTCAAAAATAAACCAAACTTTCCATCTCAACCCCATCTTTTCTACAGCCAAACCTGCCTAGTAAGATAGGCATATGCTCTTCCTTCTTAATTTTTTTTAACTATCATTTATGACTAAAATGAGTACTTTGTTAGGTGTTTTACCTCTAATCTCTATCCTTGTAAACTAGAATTTGGTCCTACCTCTTTGTATTCCAAAAATATAACAGGCACAGTGCCTGCCAACTTGTAAGGGGTGAAAGATGGTGGATGATTGGCTGGCATAATGAGCATCAGACCAACTTCCATCCCATCGACGTTCTGAAGACTGTCGGAGGATTCCCAATGGTACTCAGACTGACCATATGCCCAGTGCTCTGCTTGCCAGCAAATGTGGTTTTAGCATTTTCCTAGGCATTTCTCAGAGCTTCACACAAAACCGCTGCTCAAGAGCTGCAGCTGAGTGTTTGGGAGGAGAGCCAAGCCTGAAGACCTCCAATCATCACCGCAGCGAGTTCTACCACCGGCCTCATGGTAATTCAAAGCACCGTCTCTGATTACACAAAGCTTCAGGCTGACTAGGGCAGAGGTAGAGGTAGTGGGTGGCAGAGTCTTCAAAGCCAGCACAGGGATTACAGAGGAAGAACGAAAAGGAGACATTTTCCTGGCACGGAAAGCATTCACTTATGTGGATTAGCACTCTGAATGACAGGCTTCCCAGTTCATCTCAGCCATCCCCTGGATTCATGTGCATAAATCTGAAGGGTGTACTCTCTTGGGTCCTCATTGCTCTTCCCATCTTTAAAGAGATGTGGAGAGCACGAGCCCTGCTTTTTATACCGGCGGAAGTGGAAAGTAGAAGAGGTTAAATGATTTAACTGAGTTCCCACTTAGGGGGGTGGGAGCAAAAGTTTATTGTCATACTACTATTTTATATATTTGTATATATATATTATTTGTATATATATTTGCATATATATTTGTATATATATATATATATATATATATTATCTGTCAAGCCCTATTTTTAACTGGCTGACACCCAGAAAGATAGAAAAACACATGAAAAAGATGAGCATCTGGGATGGGAAATTATTGGAGTTAAAGGGTGGTTGTTGTTAGTTTTTTCCAAATGTCTTGCAGTTAAATGGATTGCAGTTCAAAACTAGCCCATGCTTCATACTCTGTCATGCTACTGATATAGTTGAAGAAGTTCAATAATGTCTTCTGAAATAAGGTAACACAAAGTTGATGTCTGAATATCACCTTTTTTTTTAAGATTGTATGTTAAAGTCCTCTTGGTTATAAAAAGACCAGGAAAAAAGTCATCAAGGAAATGCTGTGGGCAATCATGAGTGATTGTGGAATAATCATAAAAGTGAAATTAACCAAAAAACTCAGGCTCAACAGGACAGGTTGTTGACAATATTACAGGTGAATGCTAAATACTACCTGATAGGAGATATCTGTGACATCCAGTTTTGTTCTTCCTGTGTTTTATTAAATTACTATCTCTATTTCTTAGTCATATTCCTTCATTTTCACTATTATCTTGTCCTCTGAAAATCTGACAAATATCTTCTTGTTTATCCTAGCACATTATATAATCTTCCTTTCATTCTTGAGCTTTGGTTTTCTTTGTTTTATATCCCCCTTCCTATACTGTAATCTCAGTGGTTCTTTAGAAATGATTCTTTACACTGTTCCTTGTACATATGTATCTCTCCTGCCTTTGATTTAAATTTACTCACCTAGGTCTTTCATTTATTTTTTCCTCATTCTTATTTTTGAGTATTTATGTATTACCATTAGGCACACATTAACTGAACAATGCAACTGTGACTTCCTCCTTTACCTCAAATAGTTCTCACTGTGCATCTTAAAACTGGCACATCTCTTTCTTGGCTGCGTATGACTAATATTTTTCATTTTCTGCCTTCTTTATGGTAAACTATAATCTAATGGAGCAAATCTAACTATTGAATAGACAACATTGCTTAAATGTTATCTACTTTCACATATGCAGCCTCATATGGCTTCTTGCTAAAGTTAAATTTCAGATCTAATCATTTATATGATACTCTCAAGGGTCATCCTGAAACACTGGATATCTTGTATATGAGTGGCAATGTGGCATTCCTCTAACAAACTATTGGAGCATCAACACAGGAAGAGGCAGGAAGCAACCACTGGATCTTGTGGGGGAAGGAGAGGAGCCACTTTCAAGTGGAATATTTTCCTTAGGTATTTCAGGTATTTCACTTTTAAGAGTTCCGGATCAAATACATATGATTTACTATAGATAATGTATATAAATCATATGCATATAGTTGTTTTCTCTCTCAAAATTTAAGAATAGAAATAAACAACAATGCTAGGTACTTACACCTTTAAACATTATAAACAAAACATTGTAAAAATATAACACTGCCTCACTTAGATTGTTTAAGGAGTTTTGCTATTTTAATATCCTTTATCATCATTAAATGTGAGTTTTTACTAGACAAAAGATAAACAAAACTAAATTTAGATATTCCACCAGTTATATATCATTATCTTATAAAATATATATTTGAGTTACATTTTTCACACAAAAGGATGTTATCCAATTTAATTAACTATAAATATAGGCTTTATTTGATGCATTTAAAGATATTTAAAAATTCTTATTTTGGACTTGGTTGCTTTTCACTTGATTGTTCCAACGCTATTTATTCAATTAATTAATATTAACTCATTAAACAAATACTGACTAAACACTTACTACATATATGGTTTTAGTAGTACCATTCCAAGCAAAAAGAGAAGCAAAAAAAGAAGAAAGAAAACAAAAGCAAAACCTGACAACAACAATGAACAAAAACAGTTTCCTGCCTTTTGGAGCATATAGTCTGGTGGAGGTAGAGAGTTAATTGTAAAATGATCATGTGAATTAATTTATAATTACAAGCCTGAGAAAAAACACCATGGTGTAAGATTATCTCAGGAAGAATCTCTGCCAACTCTATTGTCACACTGCTTTTAGCATTGACATTTGAAAGCAAACTGGAGTTAAGAGAATTTAAGATGTAGAGGAAAGGATATTTACCTTCAAGTCTCCATGGTAGGGGTGGATATTTGGCTGCAGGGCAGATGGTAAGAGACAAGAATAGTGAGACATGTGGGGTCAGGGTAGGGTTCTGGACCTTGTAAATCAGGGAAAGAGTTTAAGCACTGTGGTGACTTATTCACATCTCAAATAGCATCATTCTTGATGTCCATTAGAACAGATGGAAAGAGCAAGAGTGAGAGCAGAGACTAATAACCTAGAAATATCAAACTAAGGATTATGAGATTGGAGGAGGTAGGCTAGTGAGATGAAAATTATATGCCAAAGTCAAGGTTTGGTGACATTGGTAACAAGTGGATAAGTAGGAGGACCATGAGGAAGAAAGAGGAATTGAGGAGAATTTTCTGATCTACACACTCAATACCCAGGGATGTAGATGCCCACACCATGAGTAGTGGTAAGAGATGAAGGAGGGAAGTTCAGACTATGATAAGAAAGCCTTATGTGACATTTTGAACCCAGTGGAAAGCCATGATATAATTTCAAATGAAATTATGAGTTGGGTTTGGATAGCCATTTGGTAATTAGGTATAAGGAACTGAAGCAGAAGAATGAAGTTTACCTTCAAAATATAAATTAGTGAAAAATTAGTTTATATGTGGAATGGAGGAGATGTAGACAATAGTAGATTCCAAGGAACACCATTGAAAGAATAGGCAGAGGCAGATCCTGTGAATGAAGGACCAGAGATTTAAGAATAAAACAGTGGGAAGAATATGTCAGGAAGTATCAAAATAGGCAATTGTTGTAGAGAAGTCAAATAAAATAATGTGGTATTCACTGGATTCAGCAACTACTTGATCATTGTTAGCTTGTAAATATAGTTTTGGTAGAGGGCTACCAAATAGCTAAGAATAGTAGCTTTAGAGGCATGTAGACTTTTCATAAAAATCTCAATATTTCCTTACAGCTGGGTACTCTAAATGTGTAAAATATGATTTTCATTCTCAAGGAGCCTATATTCCAGAGGGGAAGATAAAATAGCAATAAATGAATACATTGAAAAAGATACCACGATTATATAAGATTTCTTTTTAAATATTTGCAGAATAAAAAAAGAATACTAAATATCTCTTCAGGAATGTTATTATTTTTTTACCCAGAAACATTTGGGAAGTGGATTTCTCTGTGAAAAACCAAAAGCACAAAATCTTAACGTATATGAAGGGAAGGCACAGCTCGCCCCTATGCTAACTATGCAGAATGAAACTTGCCACTTTAACAAACTGAAAGAATGTCTTGAAGTGATTGGTGAGAGAATACAAACTAGAAAAAAGAAGGATCATCCTAACAATTCGTGGGAAAATGGCTTTACTTTAGAAAGGAGCTCTTAGCAGTGAGGTCACTGCGGGGGGGAGGGGTGGTTACTGTATATTGATGTTCTGATGCTTTGGCTGGCATCAGAATCATCTAGGCAGGGGCTGGGAAGTTGGCTCAGTGGTAGAGCGCTTGCCTTGCATGCCTGTGGCCCTGGGTTCGATTCCTCAGCACCATATAAGCAAAAAGAAAAAAGCCGGAAGTGGCGCTATGGCTCAGGTGGCAGGGCACTAGCCTTGAGATGAAGAGCTGAGGGACAATGCTCAGGCCCAGAGTTCAGGCCCCGCAACCAGACCAAAAAAAAAAAAAAAGAATCATCTAGGCAGCTCTTAAAACTCCTTGTGCTGTTGGCCGAGTGCTGGTGGCTCAGGCCTGTATTCCTAATTACTCAGGAGGCTGAGATCTGAGGATCTTAGTTCAATGTCATCCCAGGCAGGTAAGTCCTTGAAATTCTTATCTCTAATCAACCACCAGAAAACCAGAAGTGGAGCTGTGGCTCAAAGTGGTAGGGTGCTAGCCTTGAGCAAAAGATTTCAGTGACACATGAAGAAATTTTCAACTTCTCTAGCCACAAAAGAAATGCAAATCAAAACAACATTGAGATTCCACCTCACCCCAGTGAGAATGGCTATAATCAAGCACTAATAACAACAGATGCTGGAGGGGATGTGGCCATTGTTGGTGAGAGTGTAAACCTGTTCAATACTTGGAAAGCAGTATGGAGTTTCCTCAAAAGACTCCACATAGAGCTCCCCTATGACCCAGAAAGCCCTCTTTTGGGCATTTACCCTAATGATCACAAACAAGACCATACCAAAGCTACTAACACAACCATGTTTATCACAGCATTATTTAGCATAGCTAAGATATGGAACCAGATGCCCCTCAGTAGATGAATTGATCAAGAAAATGTTACACACACACACACACACACATACATATAGTGGAATTCTATGCCTACATTAGAAAGAATGACATCGCCCCATTTGTTAGGAAATGGAAAGACTTGGAAAAAATTATATTAAGTGAAGTAAGCCAGACCCAAAGAAACATAGGTCCCACAGTTTCCCTTATTTGCAATAACTAGTGCATGTCTAGGACAAGCAGAAAAGGTCAAAAGCTATGTACATATGACCATATAAGATGATGTTAAGCAAAATGAATCCCAAGACAGGGACACAGTGTTTTTTTCTTTCTTGGTATTGTTTTTAATGTACTTATAATGCACTATATGATTCTTTTGTTTCTTTTGTATGTTTTTCCCCCACAGAAAAACCCCTATTTTCACTGTATTTGATTCCGATGTCCTGCGTCTTGTATATAGATTTTTATAATTTGAGGAGGGGAAGGGATATAGAAAAAAGCTTAAATAAGGATACAGGTTGACCCACTGTAACAATGAGATGCACAAGACACTCTGTTGAAAATGAACTTTACAATTTCTGGGGAGGGGAGGAGTTGGGCAGGTAGGGAGGGAAGGGATGGTAGGGGAAAAACAAAGGAGGAGGCTACAATGCTTGATAGGAAATGTACTCATTATCCTACTTGTGTAACTGTAACCCCTCTGTACAGTATTTTTACAATTTATATATATATATATATATATATATATACACACACACACACACACACACACATACAAGAGTTCAGTGACAGCTTCCAGGGCCCCACAACCAAAACAAATAAATTAAAAAACAAACAACAACAAAAAAAAACCTCGGTCCTCATTTTGTACCTAGGCCAAATTGCATGGCATCCTGTGGGCCCACAATCTAGTACCAGATAATTTCAGTATGCAGTCCTATTGTAAGGATGTGTACCCTCATATCATGAACAACAGGAATTTGTGATCCTTGAACTTGCCCTACATCCCAGTTATAAGATTGTCCATAATGGCATTTGGCATGTTAACCTAATTGGTTATTGGCTATTAAGACATCTAGTCCTTTGGTTGTGATCAACTTGTCTTTTGATTACCACATACTTTGATCACAAGGAAAGAGACAACTTGTTATATTGAATATTTATGATCTTCAAGTCAGCTATATTTTTAGCTATAAATGTACTAGAGGGCAAAGTTAATTAGTATTTTCATTTCCCCCTCACCTTGAAGGATGAAGATTTTTGCTTTCAGTATTGTCATTTCTAGGCTTTAAGATTACAGACTCCAAAGAATGGGTAGATAGAATAAAGAGAATAAAAGAGAAATTTTAAAGGGAGAAAAATCTGTCAGGTAGGCAGTCAAGGTTAACAGCAGCAGCAATAAGATATACTGGCCACATGGGTTCTTGACACAGTATAGTCAAAATGGAGGTCATTCTCACAAAACCTTGTGACTCTATTCTAATCAAGAGAAAAACATGAGCTAAACTCCAATGGAGGGACAGCTTACAAAACATATCAACTTGTCACAATTGTCAAAGTCATCAAGAATGGGTCTGAGAAACTGTCATCATTCAGAGGAATCTAAGAAGCCATGATGACTGAAAAAAGCCTGGTACCTTGGTTGAAATAGAATAGGAACTTTCATTGAAACTGAGGAAACATGAATCAAGTCTTTACTTAATAATCATGTGTCAGACATAGCACACTAATGCGAGATGTTAAAAATAGAGGAAATTGCACCTGGAGTAAATAGGGAGTGTAGGAAGAACTTTTCTGCAAATCTAAAATTACTAAAAAACTCAAAGGTTTAACAAATGTTAGAATTAATTACTAATGAATTATAGACCCAAATATAAAATGGAAATAGCAGAGCTCCTAGAAGAAAACAAAGGAGAAAAATCTAAATGATCATGGGTTAATGCCTTGAATCATAGTACCGAAAGTACTATGACTTGAGAGAAATAAGTGATAATCTAGACTTCATTAGAGTAGAAGGTTCTTAAGAGACGGAAATAATTGGCCAAGAAGTAAAAGAAAGTGTTTGCAGAGATATTTCTGACAAAAACTTAAACAAAATGTACAAAAACTTTAAAACTGAACAGTAAGAAAACAAACAATCCAATTAAAAAATAGAGAAAGCTTTCCCAAAGACAAAGCCCAGATGGCAAATGCATAGTCTGAAAAGATGCTCAGCACCATGTCATTAAAGGACTGCACATTAAAACAGGATGAGATACCAGAAACACTAACTGCAAACTATGGGCAGCAAAAGATAGGGAAAAAGTGAATGAGCTGCTCTTATTTATGGCTGTAGAAATACAAGATGGTAGGCCAATTAAAAAGACATCTTGGTAGTTTCTAACCTACAAATTATCAAAAACTACAGCAAACTAAATGAATTAAAAATGCATAGCTGGACACTGGTGGTACATGCCTATACTTTTACTGTGTACACTCATGTAAGAGGCTGAGATATGAGGATCGTGGTTCAAATCCAGCTCAAACAGAAGATCTTGGTGCTGGTGGCTACACCTGTAATCCTAGCAACTCAGGAGGCTGAGATCTGAGGATTGTGGTTCAAAGCCAGCCTGGGCAGCAAAGTCTGTGAGACTCTTATTTCCAATAAACTACTCAGAAAAAGCTAGAAGTGACACTGTGGCTCAAGTGGTCCAGTACTTGAGCACCAAGAGGCTAAGGGACAGTGCCTGAGTTCAAGCCCCAGGATTGGCAATGAATGAATGAATGAATGAATGAATAAATAAATAAATAGAGAACGCTTATGTGTACATTATGAAGCAAAAGAAGCCAATATGAAAAAAAATCTGCAAATTATATAATTTCAACTGCTTGGAATCCTGGCAAAGACTGTACTGTAGACACAGTGAAAAGATGAGCAGTTTCAAGGGCTTAGGGAAGAGGAATGAATAAGAAGATTTCCAGGGCAGTGAATCTATTCTGTAGGAGCCTATAATGGTGGATTCATGTCATCATCAACTTGTACAGAAGATTCAAACATGGAGAATGAACTACTGGGATAGTCAACTGGGGATTTCTAGGTGCTGTCACTTCACTGATTAAATATGCCAGTCTGGAGGTGGAAGGGGAGGAGGTATTCAAGTTTGTACTTTGGGCTCAATTTTGCTTTGAACCTTAAGCTTCTCTAAAAAGAAACATTTTATTTTTAAAAAATTCAGAAGAGTCTGCTGAAAAGATGAAAGCATGTGGGTTAAGACACAATAAAGATCTGATTGATCTGATGAAATCCTTCTTGTAGCTGTGGACTGAGTCATTAGCTGTTAGAAGCTCAGTGGGAGCAGGGGTGGAACCTGTTTTATTTCATTTCTTTCTGCACAGTCTGTCACAGTGTGTGGAACACAGAGACCTCCAGTATTAAATAAATAAATGCCACCTGCTCATGAACTTAAAAAATATTCTAACAATATAAATGGTCTCATTTTCACATATTTCTCCTGCACAATTTTTGTTCCTAATTAATTTTGTGTTTTAGTGTATATTTACATGTGTTTGACTAATGTTATCCACATACCTGAGCGCTTAGACACACAAGTACACACTTTCATACACATGGACATAACACATAGACAAATATGTACATACATGCACACCCATACACATACAACTGGAAGCGCCCAAAGATAGATTGAGCCTCATTACTATTTTTCATCTGCTGATACTTGTGCTTTGAATGCAGTATTAACACCGAATTAAATTGAAGCAAAGAAGAGTTTGCTCTGACATTTGACCCATTTTAAATCTCAAATGTAGGAATACTGATGTAACAAATCACAAATGATTGAATAGCTTTGTTCATTTAATTCAGTGTCTAAGTACATTTGGCAAGGGACCATTTTATCTCTGTACCTTCTTTATTGCTGGCCTGCATTTCTGAATGCATATATGTCTGATTTGTAACATCAAGACTATTGTTCAGCACCCACTTCTGTGAACGGAAGCCATTTTCCTGTGAAAGTTTTCCTGTCTGATAGCGGTTTATATCGATAATGTCCTAGGCCATGGGAAGGCAGCTGTGTCCTTTATCCTGTGGGTCCCTGAGTTTTGGAGCCTGGATGGACACAGTTCATTTCATAGCTATGGTCTGAAGCAAGTCTTAAAAAATACAGAACAGGCTTAACAATCTCTAAGAATCTCTTGCTTCAGTATTCTCTGTCCTGTTCCGTTTAAATTTAATAATCCAGTGGGTCCCTTCATTGGGAGCCAGTTGCCTTGCTCATGAATCTTTCTGACCACAAGATGGCGGGCTTTGTGCTGTTTTTCTCATTATCTAACAGCAAAAAGAACTGTAGGGATCCCTTATGCAGTTCTGAAATTTCAAATGAACAATTGCCGAAGAAGAAGTCTGATGAATGCAGTGTGGATTTTAAAGTCTGATTCTACAAGGTGTCCAACTGTTCTGGAGTTTTACAATAAAGGACATTTCTTTTCTTTTCTTTTCTTTTTGTATGGGAATACTGATTTAGACTGCATTTTAGGTAAATGCAAAAATTCCATGAGGAGATTAAAGACAACACAGTACTTTCATTTGTTTGTCTTTTTATTTTCTTTTTACATAATCAAAGATAGGAATTTTGAAATTTTCAATTGATATAAACTTTTACCATGTAGGCTCCTAGATAGTCATCAAAATACACTATCATTTGGGTAATTTTTGTTTTCATCTTTCATACTTAAGCATCTCAACCTTAATTTTTATTGTGTTTGTGTTTGTGTGTGTGTGTGTATGTGTGTGTGTGTGTGTGTGTGTGTGTGTGTGTGTGTGAATGTGTGGTAGGGGGAGAAGTTACTGGATTTTAAGATTTGATTCGAAGCAGAAGTTGAAAATCACAATTTATCTACTTCATACGCTGATTCAGAAAAAACAAGATTTCAGAATTCCTGAATTTCTAAGGAAAAAAACACACACATGCTCACACATACCCATATACATATGTGTATGTGTATACACACAATATACATGTGTATGGCAGTAGTATTGGGCTTGAACATAGGGGCTTGTGTTTGTTAGACAAATGCTCTCTCACTTGAACAATTCCATATCATCTCTGTGCATTTATAGTTTATTTTTCAGAGAGAATCTAGTGCTTCTGCCCGGTTTATCCTCAGACAAGGCTGTAATCTTTCTAACTTCACCTCCTGAGTAACTGGCATCACAACCATGCACCACCATGCTTGGACAGAAAATTAATTTCCTAAGATTATCTGCTTCAGGTAGATTCATGATTTTTCCAACTTACTCTGTTCAGAAGCTCATTCATTTCCATCACAAGTGTATTCAGATTGCCCTCTGCCAACTGAATGAGCTTCTCCGGGGCCCGCTGAGGTGAGAGAAGGTACTGAAAAGAGATTTCAGACCATATATATTTTAGCAAATGGTTTCTCAGTAATCACAGGGTTGAACAGAACACATTTTTCTTATATACACAAAGAACATAGCTTTTTCACCTTCAAGGAAAGAAAATAGAGAAACTACTTCAAGTAGGCACTTATCTACAGACTGCCATGCCAATTACTCAGGCAAATAGCACAAATTGCAGTCATTTATTGAGAAATTACTACGTACGAGGCTTTGCTGTTTTGTTTACTTTTTTCACTTCATGCTTACACAAACTCTATGAGATAACTATTACTCCATTTAGGAAATGGGCAAACTGTGGCTTAAGGAATATTAAAATTTTGAACAAGACCCCACAGCCAGTGATGGGTAGCATTCATTAAACCATTTGCTTCTTGAAAGCTCCTACTCCTTAGTCAGTAGCTAAGAAACAAAACAGTAGCCCTTCTAACAGCACAATGGAATATACACTTCTTCTTGGATCCTGACTCAGTTGACTAGCACAAGTCAAAGTGCTCTGCTATTCTGAAGAACCTCATATTAAGACACACTAGAACACCTCATGGTGGTGTGTCTATGGTTACCATGACTTGACAGCCTCAACATTTTCCTATCACATGTGTGGGCTCTTGGTGATCTTTTGTCTGGGTTCTGATGAATACTAGCTGACATGATGAAAACAACATAGCAAAGAGGTACCATAACTTGCTGAAGGTGTTAACATGTTAAATTGAGAAGCAGAGACACCAAATAATAGGTATACAGGGGAAGAACACAAACACAGGATCAGGATATATTGGAATTTAAAGAATCTCAAGGTCATGTTGATTAACCCAGAAAACTTTTGGCTAGGATGAGGTCACAGATCAGAATCTCTTCCACAGCAGTTTCTATACATTGTCACCCATTTTTTTAGTATTATTAAAAAATGATATCCAATTTAAAAGTTTCCTTTTCTGATGTGATGGCTTTTCTCTGTAAGTTTTTTCTACATAAATGGAGAATAACTGGTCAGCATTCTTTTTGTGAAAACTCTTTATATCCCTAAGTACTGGGACCACTGGGTAAACTCAGAGTCCTTTGCCTGCCGTTCAAGATAGTCCTTCATGTTTCTCTGCACTACTCAGGTCTCCTACCTTATCTTTCACTAGCAGGCCTGACTTCTAATACTTGCCAGACAGGAAACCCCTTTGCCTATGACTTTCTCAAGCACAATTCAGTGGCAAGAGTTTATATGGGCTAGGGGCCAGCAGGGGGCTTCACCACTAGCTGGTTGGGTCCTCTCAAGTAAGTACTTTTATATCTCTGTGAAGTTTACAAAGATGAGTTCATTCTCGCAGGCCCTGAAGTTGTACTGATTCTATTCAAACCTGGCTCGACATTTTGCAATCATGTAACCTGGTAGCCCATACAAACTTTCGTGTGGCGTAATTTCCCTCCATGTAAATATAAATACTATTTCTGATTTAGTTAAGTCAAACTGTTATAAAAAAAAGAAACTGGCCTAGCAAAGGTGTCTGGAATGAATTATTAAGTTCTGGAAGTTAGAAATCTAAGATCAAGGTATTCACAAATTTAATGCCTCATGAGGGCCAATAAACCCTCTCTCTCTCTCTCTCTCTCTCTCTCTCTCTTTCTTTTGCTTGGTAGCTGTTTAAAGGACATTAATACCACCATGAGGGCCTCATCCTCATACCCAAATGTGACCCTGATACTTCATAAATATCCCTGTTAAAATACCATCTTATTGAGTGTTAGGACTTGTTTTGGGTTTGTCTCTACAAGTGTCTATGTTGAAATGCTAGTTCCTACGGTAACAGTCAGAACGAAGGGCCTTGGGGAGCTGATTTGGTAATGAGGGTGGAGGCCTCATGTTTAGAGTCCTAGCCTGATAAAAGAGAATTCAGAGTTACTTCTTCTTTTCTTCTACCTCATGAGGACACAGAAGGTATCATGTGTGGAGAAGGATACCTCTGCACCCCAGTTGCAGAGTCTGGTTTTCCCTTGGGCTTCCAAGCTGCCTGAACTTTGAAAAGTAACTTTCTGTTGTTAAGAAGCTAATTACTTATGACATCTCATCATTGTAGCCCAAACAGAGGAAGGGGAAAGACATATTCAGTCTATGAACACTCATAATCCTTGAGGTTTCCATAAGAGTTATGCATGCTAATCCTTATAAGAGTTTCATTGCTTAGTTTTCCAGTAAGTTTTAGTCTTGCTATCATATTAGTTTTCTCTGGGAAGTAGGAATAACAATAGGGCTCTGATCATAGTTAAAGAATATATTCCTCAGACAAGTATCTGCCAGCATCTAGTGTATAAAAGTGATTTCTTTCTCTAGTCCTCATGAATCCTTATCTTCCTGTTAAAACAGACTTAAAGTATATAAGTATACTCTTATAATCCTAGAATTTAGAAGGCTGAGGTCGGGGTATTCTGAGTTTGAGGCCAGTCTGGGCTGCCTAGTATGATCTTGCTTCAAAGGAATAAAACAAAAAATATGTTTATCCTTCAAACTCCAACAAAATTATGTTATCATTAGTGGTATATTTCTAGTCACCCTGATTGTTACTGATTTTTTCCAATATTTGTACTTTATTGAGCTTCAATCTTATGTGTTATTGCTAATTTCTTAATTTTTGCCTACTATTTATTTAGCTAGATGAAAGCTAAAGTTTCTGAGGGTAGAAACAATACTGTAGGAGGCCAGAAATCCAGGGAACAAATGAACAACCCTATGTCATTCTATAATTTCTCAATAAATACTTAAAATAATTGACTGAGAGGGCAAAAGTAACCACTTTGCATCATTTAAAAAAAACCCCAATTCCCTAAACATTTCTTTCTATCTGATAAAAGCCTAAAAGTTTTAATAATGTTTTAGAATGCGGTGTCTCAAATCAGTGCTTATAGAAGTACTTGGAAAGTCACATGAGATTTTTAACCTTAGGTTTTCAATTTGACAATAACCTTCAGTAGTAATGTAAGCTTTTTAGGATTCCAGGCTAGGCAGCTGAGAGATGATTCTGCCACCCAATCTCAGGAATTACATGTGTATATGTGTCTGAGCCTAGGCCAACTGAGCACAGAAGTCACGTACATTTGTCAAATGACGTCCAAGACTCCTTACAAGGAGCGCTCCACATACACTGTGGGAGGGGAGGGAAGCGAGTCACCCCCCCCCCTCGCATGCAGTGGCAAGAACCTGTAGGGGAAGTAGTCAATATCATAGTCTTGTTGCAAGAAGCCAAAAATCATATAATTTTAGATTTATGTTTTTAATTTGAATTTTATTAGTTTTTGTCGGCTTTCATAAGTATTAATTTGATTTTATGGAGCTATAAGTATAAGTAGTACATATCTGGTTTTATGTTTGCACATCTTTAAGTCACATAATAAAACTGATTTAGGCCAAACAATGGGCACGTGTGGGGGCTGGGTTTGTGAGATCCTTTGCCTTTAATAGCATTCTGCATATTATAGTTTATAAAGTCTCTGAACTTTCCTAACAGCTGCTTCCCTTGATTCAGGGCAGTTGAAAAAGCTTGTACCAATTATGGCCAATATCTCTTGGGATGCCTCTGCCATCTTGGCGTAGCCCTGGCTGCTACTGCTCCAGCCTACCTTTAATTCCTGAGTTGTATTTTCAATACCATACAGGATTTTATATGGAGCAGGCAGTGGGCCGGTGAGGTTGATGTTCATGGCCATCTGCTCCAGACGAGCCAGGTCACCGAGAAGAACACCCGTGCATTCATCTCCACAAACTGCAAAAGGGAAATGACAGAGAATATTTACTTCTGCAGAGATCCTAGCCAGATGTTCAAGGATTTCAGCTATGAAAGAGTTGATGGTCCAGGCTGAATTCTGAGAAAGGTAGTATTTCTCATCTCAGATTATTAATTCTATCTGAAAGATGATGGATGAAAGAAAATAGATGATAATGAAAGAGCAGGAGTACCTGTCACCTATAACTTAGTCGTATGGAACATGACAAAAACAGGAGGACTTAAGAGGAGGGGGAAAAAACCCAAAGGATTTCTTTTGGGGTTGGGGAAGGAAGTATATTGTAAAGCAGTAAAGAAGAAATTGGATGCTAAAAATAAAATTGCAAATAATTAGAAGTGCCCACATGAGCAATCTAGCCTCATAGATAAAGAAGCAAACACGTTCAAGATATGAACTATGCAATGCCATATTTTACTGCCCTGCCCAGAACCTGTGAGAATTTGGTCTGCAGATGAATCATGAATTACATACCAAAGTTATAGAGATTATGAGGTTGACATATTTTCAACAGAATTTCTTCAGTCAAAAGGGAAGTATTTTTTTTCCTTTTACAAATTATTTTTTTCTTGTCTTGATATTTATTTAGTTTCCTTAGCCTGCTGCATATGGTCACTCATAATTACATGAAGCTTCCCAAATCCTCAAGCATCCTTGGAGAGGAACTGTATCCAATTTTATAGATAAATAACTACTACCAGTCAGAAGAGGTTTGCTTTTATGTATCTGAGAATGATAATATTGTACCTACAGTCTTTTCAATGATTAGAAAGGAGAACTAATCACATTGGACAGTAGTGGGCAGGACTGGTCCGTGAGGCGATATAAAGAAAAATGTGGGTTTTGTTTCTTCATTACTAAATTAATCTCATAACCAGTAATGTATTTTTCATATGTGTGTGTGTGTGTGTGTGTGTGCGTGCATGTGTGTGTACGTATGTTTGTGTCTGTGCTGGTACTGGGACTTAAACTCAAGACCTTGTCACTGTCCTTAGTTTTTTTAGCTCAAGGCTGGTGTTCTATCATCTGAGTTGCAGCTCTGCTTTGGGTTGTTTTGATAACTGATTGAAGATAAGAGTCATGGGTTGACTTGGAACCATGATCCTTAGATCTTAGCCTCCTGAGTGGCTAGGATTACAGGTATAAACACCCAGCTTAGTCATGCACATATTCCTTTTGAGAAAGATTAAATATATATATATATATATATATATATATATATTTCACTTCACACATATTAGTTTTACATGGCAGAGAAATGTGGTCTATCTTTATACCATAGGAGGTATACTACTATATTTATGGTATGGATAGATCTATGTCCACAATTACCTTTTATTTCTTTACTTGTTAGTTTTTTTAAAACACAGTTACAATTTCTATTTTATATCCTATGAATAGAGGTATCAAAACTATACCTGTATGAAGAAAATATATCTTATGGAAAATACTAAGATTGGGAGCAGCATTGGATCATGCCCCAAACTGGCAGGAATTCAATTAGTTCTCTAAATAGCACTCCCTTGAGTGGCTTAATGGAGAGAAAACCATTAGCATAGCTTGTAAACAAAGAGAAGCTGTACGGAGGGTGATTTTTTGATAGGACAGCAGTTAGAGGTGAGTTATCTTCTCCCTTCACAGGGACTAAACTGCCCCAGCAGGGCTGTTAATAAATCAGCTCCTTGCAGGTGATGCCTTTAAGAGAAGAGCACCGTCTGCTGGGCTTTGCAAGCTCCTGGCACTTCAACAGTGAGTGAATAACAGGCTGTGGACATAGGAGAAGTCTGGAGCTAGAGCTGTGTTCATTATCCTTCCATTCAGAAGGAAAGAGAAATTAGACATTGTGGAATCTCAGTAAAAGGAAGAGAGCAAGTTCCAGCAGACCTGTGTACATTTATACATGCAACTCTAAAGAGAAACCCAACACAGGACACAGTTAAAAGCCAAACTGACTGTTTCAACATGGATTTAGTCCAGCATGTAGGCCTCTGAATGAGAACTTGCAGTACTCAGAAGACTCCAGCATACCCAGGTTTCTTATATGGGAGATGACTGAAGTCTCTGGCTTCTGATTCTTTGCTGACAAGCTCACAGGCAACACAGATAACTGCTATTTTGTGTGTCATGCTTGGAACAGCAACTAGACCAGCACTCTGAACAATGCCTGGGTGCTTACTGAAATGCATAATCCTGGTGTTACCTCAGTCTGTGTTTTAGAAAGAGTCTGGGTGCTCTATGCCAAGGAATGTTGGGAAAGTTCTGCTAGAGATCAGTTGTTCTTAGCTCTGGCTGCACATTAGAATCACAAGAACACTATAAAACACAGATACCCAGCCTACACCTCTCCTGAAACTGATTTAATGAGTCTGTGGTAAAATCAGTACTCCTTCAAGATTCTAGATGGCTTGGTGCTGGTGGCTCATGCCTCTAATCTTAGCTGTTCAGGAGGCTGAGATCTGAGGACCAGTTTGAAGACAACCCAAGCAGGAAAGTCTGTGTGACTTTTATCTCCAACTAACCATTAGAAAATCAGAAATGGTGCTGTGGCTCATAATACTAGAGAACTAGCCTTTGGTAAAAAAAAAAACAAAACAAAAAAACCCTCAGAGATATAGCACCCAGGCCCTGAGTTCAAGCCCTGTGACTGAAAAAAAAAATTCCAGATGATCCTATCTTGTATCAAGGGATTAGAACCTTTGGAACAGATGAGAAGCAGGGATGCACAAAGCTAAAAGAGGTAAGAACTTGGGGGAGGCCCTTCTGCTTTTTTCCCTGTCTACCTAGGGCACTTTAGCTTTGCCCTCTTAGCTGCCTGTGTGAAGGTTAAATGTTCAAATGAGACTTCCTCAGAGGAGAAGACCCGGATGACTCAAAGTTACTGTTACCTAGCTCCTTATCAAGCACTCTTGCACACTTTTGCTTTATTATCTTTCTTTTTTCCTTTCTTGATTAGCATACATTAATCACATTAATTTGAAGCCTGGGGCCCTGGGGTCAAACCCTAGTACTATGAAAGGAAGAAAGAAGGAAAGAATGAAAGAAAGGAAGAAAGAAAGAGAGGCAAGAGAGAGAAGGAGAGAAAGAGAAAGAAGAAAAAGAGAAAGAGAAAAAGAAAGGAAGAGAGACATGAAGAAAAAGAAAGAGAAATGAAGAAAGAAAGAGGAGAAAGGAAGAAAAAGAGAAAGGAAGAAAGAGAAAGAAGAGAGAAGAGGGATAGAGAAAGGAACTAGAGGAAAAATAGAAGAGGAAGAAGAAAGAAGGAAGAAGGTATAAGAAGAAGGGGGAGGAGGAAAGAATACAAAGAGGAAGAGGAAGAAGAAAAAGAAGAAGAGGAAGAGAGGAGAGAAGTAGGTAGAGAACCAGTAGGAAGAAGAGAAAGGAAAGGAAGGAAGGATGGAAGGGAGGAGAAGGGAAGGCTGTTCTGATATCTACATCAAGATTTCATTGGTGAGTTTGTCTAGGAAAAAACTGGAATGGAGGGGAGGAGGATGAGAAAATAGGTACAAGCATCACCAAGAAAGAAACAACATATTTAGGTTATGGGCCACATCAAGGTGATGATCACTTCTGGGTTGGAGTTCTGTTTTGGGAAGATATATCCAGATAATAATTAGTAATTTGGTTTTTTATTGTTATTTCAAGATACTGAATAGTGCTTGATGCCTTTTGTGTTATCTCTAAGTAGTTGTACAAAAGATTTGCCACTTAACAAAGCCATTTATGAATAAATTGTATCTTGATCAATGTCACCCCGTTCTTTGCTCTCATCTGCCTCTCCTCTCTCCACTCTTTCCCCTCATTCTTGTTAAATTTTTATGACATACAGTCCACTGAATTCTCCCCCTCTTCTCTTCATTCATCTGCACCTTTCCCTTTGACCCTACCCTACTCATTTCAAATACCTGTTACCTTATGTTATTTTGTTGATCTTTGACTTTGCCTTTCTAAGGAATTCTACTATTTGAGTGCTCCTTTAAATCTACCATAATATGCTTTTTAGGGTAGTTTGTTCTTCAAGAATCCAATGCTATCATGCTGGGTGCCAGTGGCTCACGCCTGTAATCCTTGCTACTCAGGAGGCTGAGATCTGAGGATCGCAGTTCAAAGCCAGCCTGGGCAGGAACATCCATGAGACTCTTATCTAAACTAAACTGGTGCTGTGGCTTAAGTGGTAGAGCACTAGACTTGAGCTGAACTGCTCAGGGACAGCTCCCAGTCCCTGAGTTCAAGACTCACGACTGACAAGAAAATAAAATGAAAATCCATTGCTATCATTTTGTCCAATGTATTTCTAATGTACAACTTACCTATTTCCAAGAAGGAGTTAGATCCGATTATTGATAATATACAGTTTAACTCTTTGCTAGAAGGTCCTAGAAATTTCCAGAGATCATACCTACCATTTTCTGAGTTTTCACTTTATGCAAGCATAATAAACCAGAGTCTAGAAAGAAGAACTAAGTCTGACTAACTGCAGCACTCTGCAGAGAAAGTTGCTAAGCTACAGTGCCAAGAGGCATGGTGAATACTGGTTTGTTTTTCTTCTACCCAGGCTTATCCTTTTTTGTTTGTTTGTTTGGTTTCTCATCTTCAGTTGTTGAAATTAAAATTTACTTAATTGCTCTTTCAAGAGCTAATCTGTTCCATTTTATTGCTGCGGTGTCCAAAAGATTATTATCCTATGTTTCATGGTTCCTGGATTTGCTTTTAGGGGAACAAAGTGCAAGAAAATTTGGGTAAGTGAAGGTAGATTTTATAGTATGCTCTAAGTAAAATCCCAACATCTCTTTCACCTGGTCAGGAAGATATATGAATACAGAGCCACAGGGATTTTGCCAAAGTTTCAGTAGAAGTGTAGCTTGAGCAATTATCAGGCTAAATATGTGGAGAATTGTGCCCTTTATGTAATGGTTTGCTATTTTATTCTGACACAAAATATTTTACTTTCACTACAAGTTACTTTTATTTGCCCTCAAAAAGTCTGAAGTATCTGACACCAGACATTGGACATGGAATGCAAATGCAAGTAGATTTAGATCAGAAGAGTGTATCGTGACATGGGATAGTCACATTGTATAAAGAATAGTTCTTTGATAAAGGTGCCATTCAAACTAACACCCATCTCCTAATCAAGGTTCCAAATGACCTCTTCAAACCACTCTCCTAACTCAGCAATACAGATAAGGTTATAAAGTGAGATTCTGCCTAAAATACAGGAGTGCAAAAGCAAGTATTTCAAGACTATGATTATATTTTACATGACTAAGTGTTTCTGAGGTTTTGCCTATAAAAGTGTCAGGATAAATTTGTGTCTAATATTAACAAATGCAGTACTAAATTCAGATCGTTAGAGCTGGGCATGTGCAAGGGGCAAATCATGCAGCTAATATTACAGATCTTTCTGTTAGCAATTAGTACAAGATATTATATTTCCACCAGAGTCCCCCATGCATAATAATTACTAGCTTACTGTCACAAAAAATTCAAAGCTGCATTCAAACCAAAGAAGCTGAGGCTGAATTGAGGATGGGGAGCATTTTTGAAAAGGCCAAATCTTTAACCAGCTGTAGGTAAAGATAAATAAATTGTCTACTCTGGTCAGC
This sequence comes from Dipodomys ordii, assembly GCF_000151885.1. Lineage (NCBI taxonomy): Eukaryota > Metazoa > Chordata > Mammalia > Rodentia > Heteromyidae > Dipodomys > Dipodomys ordii. Next base: position 3,563,378 of record NW_012267313.1, on the reverse strand, counting down.
TAGGGGTGAAAGTATATCTTTTACATATTTACATCTTAATGTAAATTTAGAAGTGATTATTCAAGATGAATGACAATGATAGATCACTGTTCTTGGATTTTATATCTCTTTCTCTTGATCCTTTAAAGAAAAAGCTTTTAGATTACTGTACATGTTGTGTTTATTAAAATGAACTCATTTATTGTAGATGATTGGTAAATATATATGTAAAAGTTTGATTCTGACTCACCAAGAAGGTTTGCTTATACCTGTTATTTGCCATTATTACTATTATTATTATTATCATTAGGAGGAAGAGTAATAGCAGTAGTGGTAGTAGTAGTAGTAGTAGTACTAAGGTTTGGATTCAAGACCTTACATCTGCTAGGCAAGCACACTATCACTTGAACCATACCTCCATCCATTTTTGCTTTAGTGAGTTTTCAGATCAGGTCTTATACTTTTCCTGGGACCACCTCAGATTACAATTTTTCTACTTTAACCTTTCTAGTAACTGTAATGACAAACATATGCCTCAATATCTGGCTTATTTAGGGACTCCCTTTTGCTTGGCTGATTTTGAACTACAATCTTATCCCATTCTCACTTGCTTCTGGATTACAGGTGTACACCACATACGTAGCCTCTATTATATCATTGACGGGGTAAAAGGGTATTCTGTAGGTTTTACCTGAAACTGATCAACTTGTCCATGTACCAAGTCATGAAATGTAAATATGCATACTATTTAAATTAAACCAAATTACCAAAAAAATGTGAAAACAAATTTTCTATGGCTTCAGGAGAATATAGCTTTTCAAATACCAAATAGAAAACTTTGAAATTTTGAAAGCACTATAACTAATAATAGTGAAATAAGAAATAGTTTTTACCTATCTAATATTCCCTACATGGATTCTGTTTAATTTTCAGGATCTTCTCTAAGGTTCACAACTCTGTGAGGCAAGACTTACTAATATTCTCCCCACTTCTTTATTGTGCCATATTGGGGCTTGAACTCAGGGCCTGGGCCCTATCTCTTAGCAATTTTTTTTTTCATTTAAAGCTGGCATTTCACCACTTGAGCCAGAGCTCTACTTCTAGCTTTTTGGTGGTGAATTAGAGATAAGAGTCTCATGGATACTGCTGCTGGTGTTGGCTTTGAAACATGATTTTCAGTTTTCAGACTCCTGAATAGGTAGGATTAACAGGCCTGAGCCTGGTACCAGCAATATCTCCAAGTGAGGAAAAAAAGTCACAAATCAATATATTTACACATCTACAAATAAGGCATAAAGATTTAAAGAAAACTAGAATGTAAGGCAATTATAAAAGCGGCCATCACTGACTTAAAGGATCTAGCCTTAGTGGTGATTAGTAAAAACTGGAATTCAACCTAAGGTAAGAAAATATTTCACGAGAAACTAATGAGATGCTCAATGAATGCCTTTGAAAACAGCCATGGTAATGTGTATGGTTGAGATTTATTGAGCATCTAATACACTTAGATTCTTCACATATATGCATGCGGTGTCTTTCTTTCTGCAATGAAATCTGATTTAGAAAAATTAGTTAATCTAACGACACATTATACTTTCTGTAACTCCCCCATAGGTCCAGGTTACTGCATGATTTGAGGAAGCCACAGAAGAAGAGAATGTTAAATTATAAAACTTGGACCTTTACCATGTGATTCTTATTTATTTATTTATTTTTTGTCAGTTGTGGGGCCTGAACTTTGGGCCTGGGCAGTGTCTCTCAGCTCTCAGCTCAAGGCTAGCACTCTACCACTTGAGATAAGTGCCACTTCGGACTTTTTCTGCTTATGTGGTGCTGAGGAATGGAACCCAGGGCCTCATGCATGCAAAGCAAGCACTCTACCACGGAACCCCCTTCTCAGTCCCACCATATGATTCTTTAAGAGAAAAAAACCTTATTATGGCCTAGCCTGAATTAAAAAACCAATGTAGGATTTAGATGCACTTCAAATAATTATAGCTTGAGTGAAAATAAAGGCAATAGTGACCAACTTTTATTGTTTATGACATTTTAGTTTTGTAACTCCTTAATTTATGAGAACAGCTTTTCCAATGTGGCATAAAGACCACTGAGACTGATCCTGAGTAGCTAGAAAAATTATCCACAATCACAGTGACAGTTGCTTTGTGCATGGGTAGCATGGATCAATACCAACCAAATTAATGACAGGAAAACCAAGTATCTTTTACTAAAGAACCAAATGAACAGAAACTATAAGGAAGCTGCTTTAACAGAAACAAGAAAGTTGCATAATGCCATAATCTGAATACCTTCTTGGCTGAGAGCACTAGGAAGCTCTTCATTGAAAATTAAAACAAAAAAACAACAACAACAACAAATTCCTGCTGAGTCAGATTAAGCTGTGTATCTTAGAAAATTAACAAGAGAGAAAAACTAACTTGTGTAATCCATGCTCATAATTTAAATGACTTTGTTTTTTATCAATACAATCAAAATCTTGCTTTCTATAGTCAGCATCATATTCAAATGCAACTTGACAAGTGTTTCTCTTACTGTTTATGTTTTCTTTTCCCTTCATCCAGTCCCTTCCAAACTAACACTGTTAGGCCTTATAAAATCCCACTGTGATCACAGATAATAAAACAGGCCTATAGATATACAACATGCCCGGTGAATGTATTCTTCAGTCCGTGATCTAATTTACCTTGAGGATATAGCAGCATTGTGCATAGAGAACTCAGAAGGGTCAGAGTTTAGTCTTCATTTGTGCCTTACTCTGCTAGAGTCGTTTCAAATCTAGTAGTAAAAACTGAGTGCTTGGAAAGAATAGCATTTTCCCAAAATGCAGAAATTATCAAGATGAGAAAGGAAGAACACTCTTAAAGTATTCTGCACAATATTTCTTAAGTTGAAGAGGGTAAGAGGAAACATTTGTAGAATTAAGTGAAAGTCACTAAAACTGAAAGAGGGTAGCCTAAGAAGCATCTAGAAGTAGAATTACAAACTCTTTAGAAGAAAGGTTTGGGCAAAAAATCCTATAAAAGAAAAAAGTATCTCTATATTACCCCAGGACACAGCACCTAAAGTGAACACATAGATAGCAAATGCAAATGAACACTGAAAAATTGGTGTAACTGTAAGAGGAGAATCAATATATTTATTAAAATCATAGAGGTCCTTTGAAAAAAATCCACATTTGTGACAGGAATGAATTGTTTTCTTATGATAAATTCTATTGAAATGGTGAACAAAGGAAAGATTATCAACAGAAAAAGAATTTGAAGTTATTGTTGATAAATAGAATTCAATTTCCCTTTAAAGTAAATCTTCATCTGGGTGCTGGTTAGCTACTCAGGAGGTTGAGCTCCCAGAATTTGGTTTGAAGCCAGCAAGGAAGAAAAATAGGTGACACACTTGTGACTAATTTAGCATTAAAAAGCCAGAGTGAAGGTGTGGCCCTACGGTCAATTATTGTTATTTATCATACTTGAAAATGGTGAACCATATCTGTATCAATAACAAAAGATTATTGATGCATATGATGAGTTACCTTTAATTTCTCCATCTACTTACATGCTCATCAATTTTAATTAAAAACAGTTGAAACATAAAGAAAAAGTTAAAAACCTTCTCTTCCCAAATATACCCAGTTTTAGAGTACTGATACATTTTTAAAATTTATTCTTATCTTCTAAGTTCACTCATAAAGACAGAGCAGAAGCAAAAAGTATTCTAAGTAAAATGCTGTTAAGATGTGAACACATACAAAATGTTAAGTCCAAACATACTGGCATGCATAAATGTGATTAAATAGGTTAAGTAGTGAAATAAAGGGCACTGAAATAAATTTCTCTATAGAAAGCAATACCATAGTTCAATTTTTCTTCAACTTTACAAATTACATATTTTAGCTTGGAATAAGATCTAAGAATTATATTATATTCAACTCTTGATTTCAATGTGCTTTCACTGTGGCATCCCTGAGGCCAAACGAGTTTCAATAAGAGAGAAAAAAATAAAAAGAGCAGAAAAAAGCAAGCAAATCACTCTCTATTTGTTGATTTGTGTGTTAAACTACTTATAAACACTTGAACAAACACTTCTTAACTTTAAAGTTAGGAAGCAACATGCCCTGGGATTTCTGTAAAACTGCGGGGGGGTGTCTGTTATTCAAGATTTAATGTGCCTGTCTAGCTGATTATGAATTGAGAAGAATTCTGAAAAATTTAATACACTTGGATCTTTAATCTGTCACAAAGGCAGTGCCAAGTTTAGGCAAAATTGTAAACCCCGAGATGAACAAAAATCTAAAATAAAACTTGCCTCTGAGCGCTTTGTAGTGGGTTTGCAATGAAATGTCTAAAGCCTGCTGAGGATTTCCTCAGCTCAGCAGGATGGAGACAAAACCAGCAGGCCAGAGCAGGAGATGGGCAGACAGTGTGAGAAAGAGTGAAGGGGAAAGGTAGCTACTGAACATAGGAGGAAGTCGGTCTTCCTGACTGGAAGAAGACAGAAGTGGAAGACCGACTTGGAGAACTAATGAGGAAGTTAGTATACGTACAAACACACTCCGGGCCCTCGCGTGCATGCCAGTGCTCACAGCCATCACACTTCCTTCCTGTGGATCCAGGACGGCACGTGCAGAGGCCTGTGACCAGGTCACAGGGGACAGGCAGTGAGCCATAGGGGTCACACTCACATTCTTGGCAAGAGCCTCCAGGGCTGCTTGGACTGCCCGTGTAGCCAGGGGCACACCTGGAGGGGAACAGGGACAAAATATAGGCAGTAAGTGACAAGTCAGATTTCTAGAACATTGTGTGTGTGTGTGTGTGTGTGTGTGAGAGAGAGAGAGAGAGAGAGAGAGAGAGAGAGAGAGAGAAAGAGAGAGAGAGAATGTCATTCTAAATGAAGTAAAACTGATATTGAAAGTCTGTAGAGGCTGGGGATATAGTTGAGTGGTAGAATACTTGGCCAACATGTCCCACATCGTGAATTCCATCCTCAATCCGTTGATCAATCAATCAGTGATCATTAAACCTGCCCCATCATAAGCCACATAGTAAATATCATACTTTTTCAAGAAGCAAAACGAAACTGATGATGTGAAAAAGAAATTTGTAAGTTTTGGTTGTAGTTGATGGAATTCAAAATTTCATACTACAGTACTTGAGTAGCAATTATTTTGAAACACCACTCTACTAAAGAGAACAGGGTTACAGATGGAATTCTTTTCAATTGGGCCGGGATGCACTGCTTCATCCCAAGTGGGTTGTAATGTCTGCTTTGTGGTCCACAGCATGTCCCCAGAAGTCCAGTTCATAAACTTGTCTTACTATTCTCTTCTTAAAATTAGAGATGAATAAAATTACACTTTAGTTCCTGAGCCTTCTTATACCAGTGCATTTTAGAGATCAAAATGACCTAACAAAATAATTTATTAATTTTACTAATGAGGAACAAGAGGCAAGTTGAATGGTAAGAAGTTGCTCAGCTATTCTATGTAATTGCAGCATAATTTTATTTTCTACTACATCTTCCTTAGGTTGTATTTTTCATTATTTGTCTGGAAAACAGGTCCATGTGACTAAGCAGGATATTGAGAAACTAGAAAGGAAATGTGAAAAGTTCAGAAGGAAATCAGATTGGATTAACCCCACATTCAATCTATCCCCTAGCTCTCCCATGCACCCATTCATGAAAGTAGGTGCCATAATACTGGACCATAATACTGGACAATTGCTAACTACAAGACTGTAGCAAGGCCATAACTTTTTGCTTTGCCTAGGAGATCCTCCATTACATACTGTTCTGGTTTACTTATTAAAAACATTTCCTCTCCATAGTTACAGTGTCCCTGATTAGATAATAAATTATAAATATCAAAATAAAGACAGCCAATATATACAACATTTATTTTACAAGTAATGAGGATGCATAGAAGCAGAGAGTTAATAGGAGGTTGGACACAAATGTTTAAAAACTACTTGGATAACACAAGAACATCTTTAGCAGTCTAGGATCATACAAATTTGCATATCTGTTTATGAAAGTTAATTTATCCTGTACTAGTTAGAAAACACAGCACACAATGAAACTATCTGTGACATTAAGTCCTTATACACCTCCATATTTGATTGTTATTTTCTTTCTAATATATAATTACAAATGTTCGAAGGAAGTATTAAATAAATCTTCTTGAATTGTTTCTTAACCTTTGCAGGTGAAATAATTATATTCAAAGCAGGTTCTGATTGATTAAATCTTCAACGAGCTTATTACAGGAGTAATGAAGATAAAGGATGGGGAGGGATTTCCACTTTACAGGGACAATAAAAAGATTTAAGCAGTTTTAGACCTGAGCTGAGTTTAGGTAGGTCATAAGGTGATGTAAATGATTTAAGAAGCTCTCACATGTAGAACAAATTTATCTGGAAGGTTACAATAAAATTTTAACTAAGACCTTTGGTTCAATTTAGCTGAATAAAAGCAATTGTTCAAGGAAATATAACCTGATCATTTAAGTGTTAGAGATGATGAATGCAAAGCCATAACAACACCTGAAAACTACAAAAGCAGTTCAAACCATTTCACTTAGATAGTGTGTGATCCTCTCATCTATAGGCTTTATGAACTGTCAACTCTTATTGATTAAACATTAATGGATACTTAAAAATAGATTTCTGCAAACATTCTGCTTTAAGACAATAATCATCATCTTGGTGTGGCTTTCTAGTCTATTCTATACACATGCTTTTGTAGATAGTGGTATTTCCAATTTATAAATGTAGCTACATTATAAGTCATTTTTCAAATTATTATAGATAATCCGTTTGGTATATGAGATGTTTTCAATGGTTATTATATTGTTTGTAAGAGTATAAAATAAATATTAGCCTAAGCATGAATGCCCAAACATGCTGGTAAACATAAAACATATATTTTTATAATCTATAATCTAGTTATAAATGACATATGCATCTGCAAAACAGATGAAAACATTTTTGGATTTTATATTGAAGATTTTTTATTTCATAATATAGATTTTAGATTCTATACTGTATGCATATATTGTGGTTTTCGATTGTATTTTGTGATTTTTGTATTGTGAGCAATTAAATGCAAGAATTTTTCCTGGCATGGAAAATGAAGGCACTGTTAACAATATATGCAAGGGCTTGATATTTTGTTTTAAAGTAACTACATAAAGATTTCTTTCTGAAAATAGATGCTACAAAACTTACAGAAATTTCTTTGCAATTTTCAAAACTTAAAATCTAATTAACTTTTTTTTACATTACTTTTTTTATTGTGAAAATACTGTACAGAGGGGTTACAATTACATGGGCAAGATAATGAGTACATTTCTTATCAAACATTGTAGCCTCCTCCTTTATTTCCCCTTCCCATCCCTTCTCATCCTCCCCCGCTCCCCCAATCCTCTCCGCCGCCCCCCCCCACCAAAGTTGTAAAGTTCGATTTTGACATAATGACTTGTACTTCTCATTGTTGCAATGGGTCCACCTGTATCCCTATTTAAACAATTTAATTAACTCTTAATTTCATGTTATCATTGCCCATATAATCAGTGCTGGTTATATTCCAGAAAATCCTGAACTTGGTGGTAATAAAAATTATGCTAGTTAACTTCTTCAAAACAGATTTATAATTCAGAAATCTTAGAACACCCCAGCAAAGGAGTAGGTAAAGCAGGACATGGAAAAGAAAGAATATAAGGAGGAGGCTACAATGCTTGATAAGAAATGTACTCATTATCTTGCCCATCTAATTGTAACCCCTCTGTACAGTATTTTCACAATAAAAAATAAATATTTTAAAAAAGAATATAAAACTTCTGGACAATAAATAAAATCTCAATGATTGTTCTGCTTTGAGGCATAGGAGATGGACTTTGGTACCATCACATTCATTAGTGATTGCCTATGGAGCACCAGAGGAAGGTACAGTTAAACCCCTTTTGTTCTGCTTGGTGGCAAAAGGACTTCTATGTAAGTACATAAGGAAGGCACCATCAGTGTCCTGTTTATACCCTGCTGTCATTGCATCAATACCAGTGTTATGTAGTTGAAGCACTAGCTGTTATTTATATTATAGATGAGAAATATGGCATTCAACTTAGTTGGTAGAACTAAGTTAAGTCCATGGAACTCTAGAAAATTTTTATATAGCTATTATCATGACAATATTATTCTATATATATCATGTTCACAGTGAATGTTGTTCTATGCGATGCCAAGACATTGAAAGTGGTGGTGACAAGTTTGGATATCTAGGACATGGGTCTTAGAAATATATATTTGGAAGATGAGAATATAACCTTACTGAATAGTCAGTCCAGAATCAGATTCCTCCGATTACCATTTATATTACATATAAGATTAAACTGAATAAGTATACACATACCTTATCAGATTTTATTATTTGTGACTACCAAGGAAGACTTGGAATAGCATGGCATGTCTGTCAAAGATGAGATCTAAATAGCAAGCACTTTATTGTTTGGGCAGTAACTAACGAACAATTCCTGACACCTTTTCTGAGTTGTATTTTGTGCCTGTTGGGTAGGACCATAGTACTAACAAAGGTGACAGGTGGCCAGTTAGTGCTACATTGCATTTTACACTGAGCTAACATGAAAATATAGGGCCAATTTTTTTTATTGTGAGAATACCGTACAGAGGAGTTACAATTACATGGGCAAGATAATGAGTACATTTCTTATCAAGCATTGTTGCCTCCTCGTTGTTTCCCCTTCCCATCCCTTCCCATACTCCTCCCCTCCCCTCAAGGGCCAATGTTTTATCATTGCTAACAATGGATAAATCTTTGAAGCTGGTGGAATATTTCTTCTTAGAAAGTTTATATATATATATATATATGTTACAAACTTACTTCCACATACTAATATGTATGCCCCAACATAAATATGATAGTTATAAGAAATTTGGAATTTGTAAGAGAGTCTGAACATAATATAAAAGTCAATAAATTTCTTTGAGAGCAAGAATACATCTGTAAGAATACTTTTGAGGGGCTGGGGAGGTGGCTCAGTGGTAGAGCGCTTGCCTTGCATGCATGATGCCCTGGGTTCGATTCCTCAGCACCACATAAGCAAAAAGAAAAAAAAGCCGGAAGTGGTGCTGTGGCTCAAGTGGTAGAGCACTAGCCTTGAGCTGAAGAGCTGAGGGACAGTGCCCAGGCCCAGAGTTCAGGCCCCACGACTGGACCCAAAAAAAAAAAAAAAAAGAATACTTTTGAAAGTGTCGAATTTAAGCTCCTAGAGAATGGAAACAATGAAATTAGTAAAATACTGAATAGTTTTCTATTGTGGTTCTTTACGGTCCAGTGTCTATGTGTGACAATGGCTGTTACCTTTCACAGTACTGGCCTTCATATCCCCGGGGACAGGCTGTGCACCGGTAGTCATCAAGGCCTTCCATGATGCACGAAGGGCTGAAGCTTGAATCAGGCAAAAAAGAAATAAAAGAAAAAAATAGTAAAAAAAAGTCTTTTACCTTTATTTATTTATTAATTTCAGTATTCCTGTCAATCATCCAGGACTTAACTTTAGAGGGGTAACAAGTGTCCTATCTATAGCTATTAGTGAAGTTCTTATAATAAGGGTAAGATATCATGATAAAATACTAAGAATATGTTGTCCATAAATACTAGTTAGTTATTGAAGAATTAACACACATCAGGTTAAATATGTTAATACCTTTCAGAATTTTAATAATTAGACAAGAACCATAAAAATACTAGACACACGTTTTTATCTGTGCCACAATCTGGTGCCACAATCAATGATATCTTGCTTTATTCTATTCAATGCCACTTCTGGCTCTTGGAAGGTTCTTTGGTTTCACCATATTTAGTTATCAGAGTTCACTGACTATCTGTCGCCTGCTTCTTCATTTGTGGTACACTGCATGTCCTGAACTTTGCTGTCTGCCAAGTATGAGCTTGGCTCTAGACGGGAGCACATGCTATCCCTAAGCTAGACTGTTTTCCTGCACATATCCAAATGGCTTGCCCTAGTTTCTGTCTGCACAAGCCTCATTTTTCTGGAGAGATTATTGCCCACTTTATAAAAAAATGGCACAGTTACATCACATACCTGCTAGTGTCATACTTATTTTTAAAAAGCTATGTAAGCTATGAGAAGCCAGAAATTTAGACTGTTCTGTTAGCTTATTCTCAGTGTGAAGAACCAGGCCGAGTTGGACCCATATTAAATATTTGTTGAAAAAAAAATAACATAAAATACTTTCTCTACCTTTAAGGAATTTACAATTCTGTATAAAAAAATCAGATAGAGAGATACAAACATAGGACAGAACACAGATGCTTTATCTTTTATTCAGGGTGCTGTGATAATAGTTTCTATTAGTAAAAAGTGTTCAATTTCTGAAAGAATATTTGATTGAAATAAAGATTTTTAGTATACAAAAAGAACAAAAGATATGTTACAACTATAAAAAACTGGTGGCAAGCCTATGCCTGGCTCATTACTGATCTTGAAAATGGGCCATTATAAGTGGATTTGATTTCACCACTCTCAGAGAATTTTACAAGATTTTCTTTTTAACGTATTTATTATAAAAAAGAAACTCCAAACTTGATATTATAGAGCAAGGGGTAGAGGGCATTGAACCCAAAGGGTAGTCAGATTATGTTAGGTTTCTGATGTTCTGTTACAAAAAAGTCTGATTTTTCTGTGTGCATGTAGCCAGTTCAACCAGTTCCAAGTTTACCACAATTGTTTTGAGACTAGATGGCGGGAATTCAGCCAATCTTCTGGAAGCTGGTCAGTAATCGCATAGCTTTCCCATCTTATGTCTCATAGATTACACAAAGTGATGTCATTAAACAGATTCCTTGGCCTCATTCATCTTAGAATATGCTTTATACACTACAGGGAAATGCGCTTGTACTTTTCCCTATCTGGTTGTCCTATCTTTCATCTTTTAATACATTCTACCATATAAGGAACTTCGTTAGATGGGTTCATATGTGTCATTCTTTAGGTAAGTTTAGTAGATGATGAAATCAGTAAGTGGCTTTTAAGTAGATTTAAAAAAACATGAGATAATGAAACTGCATAAATAGTAGGGTATATATACACACAAATATATACACATATATACACTCACACACATAAACACATACATATAACACACTCATATTTATTTATCTATCTGTTAGGAGGTTTTTTTTTTTAGTTTTGGTTAACAGTAAGAAACATTGCTTATAGTGGTTATAATCAATAAAGTCTGATTAGAACTAAAGTCTGATTAGAACTGAACTGGTTACTATAATTTGATACTTAGATACTTTCAAGATTGTTTGCATAAAATTATATGTGAATTACACAATTCAAATACGAAGCACAAATGAGAGTACATTTGTTTTTATTGATTCTGCTAACCTAGTCAATATTCTTTATACTTTTTAAACTGTCAGCTCAAAACTCCGTTAGTCTAATGTCTGCTCCTACTGTTGATTGTAAAACTTCGTCAGTGAGTCTCCTGGTTAATTGTTAATTGCCTTCATTGAGTCTCCATGGAGACAGCAGCCATTGGGTGCTTGTTGACTCTTGTTCTACTTTGCCTGGGTATCAGTGACAGTACTGCAGGGTTTTGTTCTCTTGTTTGCTCTCTGTCTTAGCTCTTCATTTTAGTCTGGTGATCCAACAGAGGAGGTGCTGATTTGCCTTCTTTCCATATGCTCCCTTTGAGTAACTCTAGCCTGGGAAATCTTACCTGACTTTAATTCATTCGTTAACATATATTTCTTCTTCATCTGCTTCTTCAATTTTGAGAATTCCATTTCCTATGGCCATTTGCATATTTCCATCCAGACATACCCCTCATATCCATTTGAAGCTATTTAAACCATAAATGACTTTTCTTTTGCAGAAGTTCCCTCCTGATTTCCCTAGTTCGGATCATTGCTCCATCATTTAGAGAAGCAACCTGGCTACAGACCTCAGCTTTCAACTGCTGCCTTTGCTTTCACCTCTCTCATCTAATTAGTGATCATTTGTGTAGAGTTGTATTTAACAACATTCAGCCCCTTGCTCCACTTGTGTTACTATTACCTGTCTTTAGGTTCTAATTATCTCTTTCCTTGTATAGTTCAATAGTTTTTTAAATGGGTCTCATTGCATTTCGTCTTTGTCTGGTTCAATTCATCACACCCAATTCTATCATAATAGTCTTCCCAAAATGTGGCTCTGACCATATTAACCTCTTTTTCAAACAGTTAAAAACTTGAAGCTTCTTATTATATGGAAAATTAAATAGCAATTTCTTAGACTGATACTCAAGGATTTTTAGCAACATGGCCTTCATTCTTCCATTCATTTTCATCAGTAATTATGAAATTCTATCTAAATTCCATTCTCCAAACTCTATTACTTACTAGCTCTTGAACATCTCTGAACTTCTAACTTTTAGTCACATAATTTCTTACTGTCTTCATTTTTAAAAATCCTTAACTCATTATTGATGATCTAATATATATGCTACTATTGCTTTTAAAACGTGCTTGAAATTTGCAAAATTTAAAGTTTGCCTTTCAACTGTCTTAACATTTCACTGGGTATTTCTCTGACAAATGGCAAAATTTTCTCTTGTATCCCTGTAAATTTTGTTATACTCTACCCAACAGTGAATTATTAATTAGCTATGGAGTTTTTTTCACTAAGTTGCTTTATGTTTTAATAAGCAATGAAGCACACAGTTCTCCTGTTTAAATATGGGCATCAGAGAGATTAGTGGAAGAAATATAAAAATATTATTACATTTTCCATGTCTACAATTTGGTACTTGGGTAACCAATAACATCATGTAAAATATCCTCATTGATATTCTGACTCCCCCACATAAGATTTGTGATTCTGCCCAATGGAAAAAGGATTTTTCAGAGGAGACAATTTATATACAAATGTTTTCAGAATGTTTACAAAGCTGAAGCTGAAGACACAAAGAGAACAGGCAGAGAGGAGGAGATCATTGCCTCGGAAATGCTTTGTGGATTTTTTTAATATTTCAGATAAGGTGTCTAGAATTCTGATTCTATACTAACTGTCATACCTTCATTTTATAAGCAAATTGTTAGAGGGAAAAATGACTTTACTATGTAGAGATTGAAGTCTATAAATCACTTCACAGAAAGTATAGACTTCTTTGCAAAAAGGTACATGAATACACCTAGGGTTTTCATCAATATATAAACCAAGCAGACAGCAGCATGGAAATAACATATTCGAGCATTCACTTTCCCTTCTGGCTGTGTTTCCATGGTACCAAGCTCAGACCATCTTAATAGCAAGTGGTTGTAATTCTGGCAGATACTTTTTTTTTTTTAATTTGGAGCCTCACAATGAGTCACTCTGCTTTCATTGTGCTATTTGTTTAATTGTTTCCTTGTTAATTATTTCCCAATCTTACATTTAACATAGAAAATGACACAGCCACAAAATGATATAGCATGAATGCAAACAATCCTTCATAGTTGAATCTATGGCAGAACTATATACAAACACTAGACCTGTAGATTTATAAAACCGTGTGTACTTGTCATATAACTTGTTTTATAAATAGACCTCGTACCTTTATATGGATACTTTTTAATTAATAAGTGTTATATATTGGACAGGGTTTTAAAAACACAAGTGTATATTTTGACTTTTGTCATGTTCATATATTGTTAAAAATTCTGTCTTAAGTTTAGAATATTTTTGCTTGCATTGACAAAGAAATAGATAGCAGATAGGCCATGTGTTAGACAGATGGCATTACTGATTGGGAAATATGGTTACACTTCTCAATCTTACTTGTTGCTGGAAGAAATCAGAGGGCAGGCACATTGCTGACAGTCACTTGGCAATCCCTTGACAATCCCATAGTAGCCAAGAGCACATTGCTCACAGAAATCTCCAGTCGTGTGATGTTGACAATTCTGCAAAGGAGAAGGGAGACAAAGATTCTTTTAAGTTAGTCAGAGTCAGCATGCAATGGATCAGAAGGCCTCTTACCTGTGAGTGTGCCTACCAACATGCACACGCACTTTGTCAGCTTTTGAAATAAAGGTTTCCAAAGAAGCTTTTCATTAAAAAACAAAACAAAAAACTAATACTGTGTTGGTGTTCCTCTAGTGACCACTAGAGGGTTTGTGTTCTTTCCCTTGTATCAATTCCAATGTACATATATCTTTTACTCTAAATTGGGCATCAAATTTGAAGACTTCTCTAAAACGTATTCTGTTATCTGGCTATTTATGTTTCTTTTCTCCCAAAAGTTTAGCTGTGCTATCTGTTACCAAAACCTGCAGAAATACTAGGACCTTGGTCCATGACCATCAATGGGATTCTAACCCAAATCAATGTGCACAGTACAAATATTTTAAGAGACAACAAGTGCATCAAGAATATTATTTATCTAGGTGGTCACTGGTGGCTTGTGCCTGTAATCCTAGCTGCTCCAGAGGCTGAGATCTGAGGGCTGCAGTTCTATGACAGTGAAGCAGGAAAGGCCTTGAGACTCGTATCTTCAATTAACCACCAGAAAACCAGAATTGGTGCTATGACTCAACTGACTGCTAACCTTGAGCAAAAAAGCTCAGAAATAGTAAGTAGGCCCTGAGTTCAAGCTCCACAACAAAATGAAAACAAAAACTATAATTTATATATTTCTTGCTCAAAATTAGTGGTTTCTACTGAAGATCTAATCTAAAATTAGTTATATCAGTTGAATATATTTTTTCATGCTTATATAATAAAAGATATTAGAGATGATAGGCTTTAAGACATTTTCATAAGGAAAGAAAAAATTCTTAGAAGAATGTATAAATTGTTTGCAATTAAGATTCTTTTATTATAGAATTATATTTAATATAGAGTAATCATTTAAGCAATCCTTTAGGTCTTAGAAAGAGCAACCTATAAGGTATTGAAACAAGTCAGGGGAATAAAGGCAAAATGACATCTTGCCTTCTAGGAATTTACTTCCACTTAAAAAAAAACCTTGAAAACGAATAAAAACTGCAATGAAACTTCAATATTGAGCGGTCTTTAGTGAAAATGTGAACAGATGCTCTATGTGGTGGTATATGTCAAGAACCAGTATATGTCTATAACCTTACCTACTCCAAAGGATTTAAAGGGGGATCAAGAGTTTGAGGCCAGCCAGGGAAGCAGCTGGATAGACATTGCAGCAAAACCAAGTAAACAAAAGGGCTTGGGATAGAGTGCTTGCCTGGCATGTGCAAACGCCTGGGTTAAGGGGAGGTGCTGTGCTGATTTGGGAGGTTGAGAAATAAAGGAATAGAATTCTGCATGGCATCTCAGCTTAATTTTTATATGACAAGATTTAACAGGTGTTGGTGGCTTATGCCTGTGATCCTATCTACTCAGGAGGCTGAGATCAGAGGATCACAGTTCAAAGCCAGCTCTGGCAGGAAAGCCTGTATGTCTCTTATCTCCAATAAACCACCAGAAACCTGGAAATGGCGCTGTGGCTTGAGTGCTAGCCTTGAGCTGAAGAGCTAAGGGACAGCACCCAGGCCCTGAGTTCAAGCCATACAACTAAAAAATAAAATGCTGAGAAGCAAAAATGTCAGCAACCAAATACATGAATATGGGGAGATCTGACTAACTTGTCTGGAGCCACAGAGCTGACTGCTGGTTTTGTTGAACTTGGATAAAATCCCATTGGCTGGGCCCTTTGATCCAGTCAATCTATGATGAAGAAAATATTTCATTTTGATCTGTCTCCTAATGGTAAAATATGTTTTGTATGGGAGGTGTAGCTTCTTACAACGAACAGTAACTGATGTCAGTTCCACCATAGATGCTGCCTTGGAATTTTATTTTTCTTTAGTCTGTTTAGTCATTATTTTGAGGGTCAATCCTGCAGTTTAATCTTGACATTATCTCTATCAATTTTAGACCAGTAGACTTTTATGTTTCTGGTGTTGGGTTTGAAGATGTATTGTTTACTTGTAGACGTATATTACAATGTAATGTTAAAATGGATCAGTTTTTCCAATGTGACAAATATGAATCTTGATTCTTCTAAATGACTATTTTGCCCTCAGCAGATGATAGCCTTCTATTTTCAGAAAAAAGAAAACCCACATTTTCTCCTGAGCTCAGTTTCTGTCCAAACAATTCACTATTTTATCTGCAACCTTTTCACCCTTTGACTTGATTTCTCTATGTGGAAGTTGTGTTTTGTCCTTACTCCAGAGTTATTCTCCTCTGGCTAAACTGGTTCCCTTCCTATGACTCTCCATTTTCTTCCAGCATCTTTGTTTTTTCCATTTGCTAGCATATTCCTACTTGTATTTGCATTTGGTCAGTCCTTTCTTACCTTAAAAAAAATCTATGGCCTCTCAAGAGTTTCCTTAACCTCCTTACTAACTTTGATATGCCTTAGTATAAGCACTGTTTACATATATAGTGCTATTTACACATATCATCTCCCCTCTGAACCCCTTAAACAGGCTGGTGATCTCACCATGAAAACATAATCCCAGGTTCATTCTAATGCTTTGCTTGCCAAAATGAACTTCACTGTCCATAAGAGATACTATCCTATGAAGATCCTATGAGAATCTACAATGGCTGATATTTCTATGCTTTCTTTGAAATCTCCTGCGATATGGTTTCCTTAATAGCCTAGGTTATCAATATTTCTTCTATGACTACTCATCCTTATTTTCCACTTTCTCTTTAGGAAGATTAGTTTCCTCGATTCTAACTTATCTCTTGCCTTTCTTTTTCCCTCCATATATATCCAACTGGCTAAATCTATTCATTACCAAGTTCTAGCACCAAGCTATTTATACCCCAGTTCTCCAGACTTTCTCTGCAACTCCTTCCGAGATACTTTTCATTGTGCAATACAAACATTCATTAAGCTTGTCTCTTAATCTGGGAGTCAATGTCATGTACTCAGTTTCCCAGGTTTGCAACGTAGGGGTTTTTACTTCATGTATCTATTCTTCTACTCTCCTACAATTATATTACTGCTTGTTTCTTGGTATCTTTTTTGTTGCATGTTTTCTTTTTCTTTTTGCCAAAGATCCTTTCCCCAAGTGTTCCTATCCAGTGATTTCTCCACTGTAGTGCCAGAGTGATCACATGTAGAATACACCAAACCACTCTCTTCTCTTATTGAAAGCCTACTCTGGGTTCCTATTGCCCTTAGAATGATTTAAAAACTTTTTAGCATGGCAAGAACTCCTTAACATCTGGCTCCTACTTCTCCTCCTTCCTTAACTTTTCTAGCCCTTGCACACTTTATAAAATCTCATATTCTATAATGCTTTTTCTCCTATTCTTCCCTGGCTGGTTCATTTCAGATTTTGTTTTAAATGTCATTTTTCCCTTGACACAAATATTCCCTCATGTTCTAAAGTCTAGTTTAACTGCTCCATCTAGCATCATGGTGAATGAAACACGATTGTCATCCAATGACTATTTTGAATGAATGAACTAGCCCATGTTCTGGGCAATAAAGATAACACTGTGCAGGGTTTTTTTTTTTTAAACCAAACACAAAGGCCAAGTTTCAAGCCTAGTAACTACAGAAAAGCAGATATCAGAATCACTTTACATATTCCAAGACCACTGTGATTTGTTACATTTTCATACTGATTAAAAACCTATAATCCTCTCTTGTTCAGCTAACTAAATAAAATAGACACTTAGGGAATAAAATAGCCCATTTGTATTTATCAGTAACATTGTGAGAGAAAAATGGCTCTAAGATAAAATAATTATCTATGAATTCAGTCTCAAATCATTCAGCAAGCAGTTAAACAATAAGTGTTAACTAGGGACTGTTTAAACAACGGATTTATAGGTATAGGGATTAGGAAGTGCCATAAACAAAATAAAACAAAATGGAAAAAAGAACAAGACAAGAACTTCAATAACAACTGTCAGAAATCTGCTTTGGTAATAAAATTATTATATAATAAATTATTTTCTATATTTAATAAATTATTTTCAATACATAATGAAACATTAATAACTAAAATACTACAATATAATGATAATTACTAAAAATGTAGAGATTCAAAGGTATAGTTTCAATTTTTTTATTTTTTGCATGTGTCAGTTGTGGGGCTTGAACTCTGGGCCTGGGCATTGTCCCTGAGCTCTTCAGCTCAAGGCTAGCACTCTACTACTTGAGCCACAGTGCCACATTTGGTTTTCTGGTGGTTAATTGGAGATAAGAGTTTCATGGACTTTCCTGCCCGGGCTGGCTTTCAACGGTGATCCTCAGATCTCAGCCTTCTGAATAGCTACAATTACAGGAGTAAGCCACCGGCGCCGCGCTCTCAATTTTCTTATACTTGTAACTTTATGTTATTTCTTCATAGAAGAAGCAAATATTTTTACCTTCTCTGTACAGCTATTCTTTCACAGGTTATTGCTGAAATACTATAATGGGCTAAATGAATCCTGGGTAAGGACCTGATACAACATGTAAATCATGAACATACTTTGAAAACTGTGTTTTGTTCTTTTGGTGTCTGTACTGGGGCTTGAACTCAGAGCTTGCATGATATCCTTAAACTTTTGTCCTGAGGGCTAATGCTCTACCACTTGTGTCACAGTTCCACTTCTGACTTTTTGGTGGTCAAATGGAAATAAGAGTCTCATGGACATTCCTGCTTAGGCTGGCTTCGAACCACAATCTTGACACATCAATCTTCTGAATAACTGGGATTACAAGTATGAGCCACAAGCCAGCCACTATGGAAACTTTTTACATAGCTCTATTAAAGGATTATAGAATAATATTCATGATATTTTCAGTTGTATAGAAATTAGCCTTTAGAACAATTTTTTCTATCGTGGATGCCTAATAAGAAGTTTATTATCCCAAGTGATATGTATTAGTATTTTTTCAATGTAGAACATTTGAGACTTCTAAGGATTTAATATTATGTTATTTTAGACCTAAGGTGAGAAGTCACTTAGCCTAGTCTTACTTTATAGGGATTTCTCTATACTTTCTCACAGATACTATTAAATGCATGAATTTTTATGAGGCAGACCTTCCATTACTCTAAATTATAAAACTTTTCCTTACACCATCTGAAAATTTTTGTTTCAGGCTAATTTGAAGTTAGTGATCCAAGCTCTGCCTTCTGAAGCTACACAGATTAAGACTAATTCCAATTTCCCTGGAAAATTCTCAAATAACTTAGAATAGTATTATTTCTTAAATCTCTCTTTTCAAGCTAAACGTCTAACAATCCAAGTGACTTACAACTTCCTTTAAAATATAGAAGATGATGCAAACATATTGAACATATATCCTTCCTCTATTTGGAGCTTGTACAGATTCTTATGCCCTTGTGAATCTACAATCCAGGAAGAACACTTAAATACCACATGAATTATTGTGTGCCACTTCTTTTGCTCTTTGTTTTAACCTCTAGAGAATGAGCTGCTAGAGAGCAAGGCCCAGGAAGACCACACCTTTATATCTCAGCATCCGTAACAAAACTGGAATATTGGAAATACTTATTAACAAAGCCTTGAGAATAAATGGACAAATAGGCTAATTTCAAACATTTTCTTTTAATTTCATAGCATTAACTATGGGCCATATTTCTTCTTGTCAGGATCTTTTTGCACTATCCAATGCATTAGGTTACATCTCCTGCTTTACATAATTTGAACATTTGATAGATCTTATCCAAATCACTGATAAATATTTTGAATCTTTACACATTATCAAACAATCAGTTGTCTCTAATTGTTCGAGACATCTGTAGGGCTTTTTCTGGGCCACATTTTAAAGATTTGCTATTAGAATATATTCAGTTGTACAGGGGGAAGTTCATTTTGACCTTACATACACATAATGTAACATAATCAAACTTACCCTTCCATGTCTTTCCCATCCACTCTGGACCTTTCTTAAAACAATTTCCAACAGGTTGCATTGTTCTATTTTTATATAAGCATATAACATATTGTAATCATCCTCATTGATCCTCTCCAGTGGCCTTCCCACCCCCCCTGTGACTGTCCCTGGATTCACTGCTTTACTTTCCTATGATTCATTTTTTCAAGTTTGTAACAAGGGGGTTGTACAAAGTGGTTTCACCATAGTAATTCATGAATATATATTATAATTTAGCAAGATTAATGCTATCTATTGTGCTCTTTTTCAGGCCACTTTTTAAAGCAATTTTTTATGCCCCTTAATCTATCAGTTGGTTAATATCTGGCCTATCTTTTCAGCCTTCTTAGGAAAACATTAAACATTTAATCACCTGCCTGTCTAAACAGATCATAGTTAGAATTATGAATGTGATCTTATTGTTCTTAAGAAAATAATTTAATTTTATCTACATCTTAAATAATTTAATTTAATTTTATCTACATCTTAAATGTATTATAAAATTGATGAGAAAAATCTATATGTAACAACCTTCCCTGGTTATTGTATATACATAGGGTTCAATACATGTAGATGTTTTTATTATGGGTGAATTTGAGATATATTATATTCTATGAGGAACTTGATACTTATTGAAAGTCAGAAAACAGATCTCAGATGTGTGTGTGTGTGTGTGTGTGTGTGTGTGTGTGTGTGTGTGTGTGTGTGTGTGTAGTAAACCTGGCAATTGCTTTGATAGGTATTTTGAAAGAATCTACTCTTATTCCTAATACACATTTTTCTTTTTTTGCAATTGATAGACATCATATCAATAAACCACCCTAAGATTCATTGGAGATCAAAATCAATCCATTTCCCACATTGATTTTTACTTTTAAAAAATCTGGAAAGACATTTTGGTGGTTTATCCTACAATAAATTTCATATTTTCAAGACTTTGCAAATGTTTTTTATATATGGGCCTTGATTTGCTTTGCAGATTCTATTCACCCTCTAGGATACCTGGGACTTCAAAATTGAACACATTTAATCAACTAAGTGAGCATTGGCTTCTTCTTGTCACTATGGTGGGGGTGTTCTGTAGTAGATTTAAGATCTAATTCATTCTGGTCAAGGATCTTGGTGACTTAAATTTTCTCAGTGTTAAATTTTCAAGGATGTTACAACATATAAAATTGCAATGAAGATTAAACAGCTCCTATTTAGGCCAGGTGTTAAAACACATTAAAGAAGGTTTATAATGTACTTTAAACACATTAGATTCCAGGTAAAAATATATCTACTGAAGAGAAAGCTAATAGTTTAATACTGATGTTATAATAATGTTTAAACAATGGAATAAGTGAGCTATGGAGGGATCTTTTTCTTTAAACTAAGAATTATGACAGAGTGAAATAACATTTTTGGGCTGTAACCTGGGGCCTCATACTTACTCAGCCAAACTGGCATTTTAACACTAGAGCCATACCTTGGCCCAGTTTTTTTTCTGATTAATTGAAGATCGAGTCTTGATGACTTTTGTGTTCCAGATGGCTATGAAGTGAGATCCTTGAGCCTTCAGAATAGCTAGAATTACAGCAGGAGCCACCACACCCCAGCTCATTGCAATAATACTTTTGATATGAACGTTTTCTCTATACCAGCCAGTCCAGGGGTTTGAACTGAGGGTATAGGAAGTGTCCTTGAGCTGTTTTCCTTAAGGCAACACTTTGTGCCACAGCTCTATTTCCAGCTTTTTGGTAGTTAATTGAAGATAAGAGTCTCATGGACTTTTTTTTTTGTCCCTGCTGGCTTTAACTGTAATCTTTAGGTCTTAGCCTCTTGAGAAGCTAGGACTAGAGACGTAAGCCACTGGAAACTCTCCTTATAATATGATTTTTAAAAGTTATTTGAGCCAGCTGATGGTTCAATATCAATGAAAAATAGGGGAAATAATATCAAACCAAGGATTTAATGATCATTAAATGATCCATCTCTCCATCCTTCTACCCATCCAACTCTTAATCCAGCTCAAGTTGTGTCATTCCTTATGTACATATTTGTATTAACCAGTGTTGATCCAGGTATCTTTCGCTCATCTCTTTGTTGAGCCATAGGTTTAATCTTCCACTTTTGATTAAAAGTTTTCAAGGGGCAATAGTATCTGGATTTTTGGTAGTTAATAGGTGGTAAGAGACTCATGGACTTTCCTTCCTGGGCTGGCTTTGAACCATGGCCCTTAGATCTGAGTAGCTAGGATCCTAGGCATGAGATACCAGTGCCAGTCACCTTGCTTTTTATATTAAGCCTATTCACTCTATAAATAAATACTAATATTTTTATGATTTGATAATAAGGAACCTCGGATGCCACTGAAAATAAAGCCAGGATTTGAGTCAAGGCAGCTTGAATGGAGAGTCCCTGCTTTCCAATGTACCATGATAGAGGACATCAAAGTATTTAATGGGCATTTATTTGGAGTCCAGATTCCACATAAAAGAGGAATAAGTATGCTTCTGTCTTCTCGCATACAGTATTGGGAATTAAAATAGCTATTTTCTATTTGCCTCACGAGTCTGTTTCAAAGATAAATAAAGTTGTCTAAATTCAAAAGTTGTATGTTCCCTGAAGGAAAATATAAAAATTCAGAGCATAACAATTTAGACTAGCTGTGTATGTTTGATGGAAGCATTTATGTATTTTTTAATTCATCTAGGGATTCTTCAGAAAATAGACCTAAATTGAAGATTCCTACAGAACAAAAATAACCTTACTAGCCAGGATAGAAGGCAATGACATTTATCCTAATAATGCAATTAAACTGCATCTTTTACTGAATTCATCTAAATTAAGTGCATGAAGCAAGCATCATGTCAGTGAAACTCCATAATATATTAATTATAACTCAAGAATGTATAAGTTAACCCTTCCCAAAATTATCTAGTTTTATAGACAACATATAGTAATAGAATATGATGCTAAAACTAAAGATTAATTACTTCAGGAATTCAAGGATAGTTAAAAACTATAGATGATTATTGACTAATTGTACCTTCTATCCCATGCCTCCTGTACAGGTGAGTATATGATATATTTCAAGACCTTATCTCAACTGCATATATGTCTAAGAAGCCAGAAATAGAAAGATGCTTCCTTCATATGACAAGAAATATTTTTCTTAAAACATCTCCAAGTATACTTTTATGGTAGAAAACTTGAGACATTAATATTTAAATCAGAAATTAAATCAGAACTGATTATGCTTTTATTTAACAGTTCCTAAAAGACTGAATCAATGAAAAATATGAAGTTATTATAACTGCCAAGAAGCACCACAATTGTGGTTTTTGAAAGCAATACTACTGTAACAATCAAAATAATAGCGGCTCCTAGCTGTTCAGGATGCTGAGAGTTAGAGGATTACAATTTGAGGTCAGTCTTGGTAAAAAGATTTGCTAAACTCCATCTTCAAAATAACAAACAAAACATAGCCATAAGGGCCTGGGAAGGTGGCTCAGTGGTAGAGTGATTGCCTGGCATGTATGAGGCCCTAGGTTCGATTCTTCAGCACCACATAAGCAGAAAAAGTCGGAAGTGGCGCTGTGGCTCAAGTGGTAGAGTACTAACTTGAGCTGAAGAGCTGCGAGACAGTGCCTAGGCCCAGAGGGACAGTGCCCAGGCCCAGAGTTCAGGCCCTACAACTGACAAAACAAACAAACAAACAAAAACAGCCAGGAGTCATTGGTTCATGCCTGTAATCCTAACTCTTCAGAAGGCTGGGATCATAGGATTGCAGTTCAAAGCCAGCCTGGCCAGGAAAGTCTATGAGTTGTGAGAGTCTTATCTCCAATTAAGCACCAACAAGTCAGAAGCAGTGCTGTGGCACAAAGTAGTAGAGTGCTAGCCTTGAGCAAAAAAGCCAGTGCCCCGGTCCTGAGTTCATACACAGGACCAGCACCATAAAAGCAGGACTGGAGGCGTGGCACTATTAAGCAGCAGCCCTGAGTTCAAATTCCATAAAAAATAAAAAAGAACTGAATCAATCAAAAACTTATAGAACAAAAACAAAATTGGCTGCATTTCAAACACACATTCAGAATAGCTGACTTAAGTGATGGTCAGTTAATAATTGCAGTGTTTGGACAAAAAGACATGTTAACTATTAAAATAAGAATATGACATGTAATTTTAATATATGCTATATATTTTCTATATAGCTGATGTTAAGCCATCTTTTCTGCAAGCTGCAAAATATCGGAATGGAGAAGGATATCACATTACCACGCTGAGGGAAGATAACTGTATGGTATAATATATATGTATGTGTATATGTATATATATATATATATATATAAACTGTTTTCAAGTAGATTTAATAACTTTGATAAAAATGTAGCAAAAATAGGGCACAGATGTAGAAAGAGGGCATGTGTGGCATGTTGCTTCTTATGAAAGAATCAACATCTGGGAGTGAGGGTGGGAAGAGGTGGGAGGAGAGTTTAGGTCTGCAGAAGGAGAAGGTATGAAATGGTCATCCAAGAATGGATCAGAGGCTAGTGCCAGAATGGCAGAGCACCACACAATGTCCACTTTAAGAAGCGATCATGTGTTTAAGGTGAGGATAGATGGCTTCATCTATTTTTCTATAACCATATTGGGGTTCAGAAGGAACATGTAGGAAGGAAATGGAAGAGTGAGATTTAACCAGTGTAAACTTCAACCAGGAGTAAACTACATAATGACGAATGTGGGGGAGAAAGCAGGTAGAATGGGCAGATAGGTGGGGAAGTGTGACCAGAGGCAGGCAGGAAGGTATGGGCTCACCATAACTGAGGAGTGGAAACAATGATGGACATTGTTTCCATTGTTGAGGGACGGGGGACTGCAAAAGGAAAGCCAGGTTTCAACTGGACAAAGGTGAAGAACAAGGATCAGATGATGAGAGGCAGGGGATGGAGTTAGCAAAGACTTCCAGAGCTGTGGGAATGAAGGTGCCAGGGACACAGGGAGGAAATCTGTGCTTATGGTAACTAACTTCAAAAGGCAGAAGAAAAGAGAATCCTGAATGTTCTCAAGCAATATCGTGGTGGTGTAGTTCTGGGTGTTAGCAGAAATATGTTTTAAAAATTAAAGGCTACCTTAATTCCTTGGGAAACAGGTAAATTACAGGACACCCAAATGAAAATTTTTGAGAATAACAATAAGGTATGATCATGACAGGAAATACAAAAGGTAGAACAAATAACTGCTGCCAGGCTATTAGATATCTTATTTTTCAATATATGTATAAAATTAGAAAATACCTACAATATTACATTTTATATTAGCTTGAATTTGGGGTGATTTTTTTAACTTAATTCCTTCCCCCACTTGTGCTAGAGATCAAACCCAAGGCCTCATGCAAGATAGGCTGGCCCTCTGCCACAGAGTTATACACCCATCTCTCTCAGTATATTTTAATTTTTAATAGCTTTTACTTTCTTTTTATAAAGAGCTATATATTGTTTATGGTTAGAAAAGAAAACCTTATGTAATATTTAAACAGTTATATCATCCCATGCTATTGAAATATGTTACTGTATCTACATTTCTTGACACGAACAATAGATTTTTCCAGTTGCAAGTTTCTCATTACTTTCAAAGTGAAGACGCTGGCATTTCTTTCCTTGCCTGGTTGACATTAAACACAGAGTTGTATTATGTGCATAGACCTTGCCCAAGAAAGCCTCAGGTGCCTACCTGACAAATGGATGTTTCAGGGTCACACAGGCTGCTGTGCCCATGACACTGACATGGAACACAGGTACCCAGAGTTGGACCAGGGGTACGGCCACCTGGTTCAGAACGCAGTCGATAGAATCCTGGCAGGCATGTCTGGAAGAAAAAGGAAGTCAATGAGAACAGCCAAACTGTAGATCTTGTTTCAGTAACACTGAGGTTCTGATACAATGTATGACGTTTGTATGCATGTATATGTGTATATGTATGTATATATGCATGTATGTGTGTGTGTGCCAGGCACTTAGTCATGCATGCAAGGAACATCTGTGTAATCATATTTCAGTAAAGCAAAGCTTTCATTTGCATCTACAGCTTTTATCCTGACAAAAAAGCTTTATATAGACTTTTTTTCCCCATTGAGGAGTGTTTATTTTTAACTAACATTGTCATATGGACCAAAGTCTGAATTCCAATGTGCTTGACAGCCTAAAATCTGCTTCTACTGTATTTGATGGAGAAATAACAAATGTCCAATGAAATTCAGCAAAACAAAATTAGGTAAATAAAAATGTCTTGGATACATTATTTATATCCATGCAATTTAATGACTATAAATGGAAGAAATTCAAAAGCATATCTTGGAACTTACTGGGCCACAAAAAATTTTACATTTCCCTGATATCTTATTTTTTTAATTTTGCAATAAAAATCTGATAACCCACAGAAAATTGCTAGTGAAGCTGACATGTGAAATCAAGACTTTCATCTTTATTCAGTTTTTTTTTTAATTTTCTACTGCTCTCTGGAAAGAAGGCCACATCTCTGGAGAGGACTGTCTAGGGTTTCATGTTGATTCCTTCATATCTATCAGAGTTTGGTTGGTTTCTGATCAGGGGGTAGAATCAGAATACCCACTGAAGATTTTCAAAGACTATTTCACATTCTAAGTAGAATTTTTTTGACTTAGAAATATTTATCCTATCGGTGAAAGAAAAAATGATGACCACTTAGTAGGAATAATCTCTTTGTGATAGCAAGTTCCTTGTGCCCCTACATTCTTTGGTTCTGCCCTAAGTTATCCAGATTGGAATCTATAAAAGTTCCCTGGAAAGAGGAAATCATCAATACTAGTATTCTCCCCTGCTTACTTTGATTTGTTTAATGTGTACTTCAATTAAGCACTTAATTAAGACTCTCTGCTTTTATCAGCCTGTAAGAAATTTTAATGAGCTTTAATAATGTCCCAGCTTCAAGCAAAAATAGAATAATATTCATAGTACTTTTTCATCTCATTTGTCTCATGCTGTACATAAATCATATATTTTAAAATATTCATATTATTTAAAATCACTTTTTACCACTTTTATCACCTTTACCACATTGTTTCTTTCTGTGTGTGTGTCTTGTGTCAGGGGAGGAGAGGATGGGGTTGGTAAACATTAAACAAATTTTGATAGAAAGTTTAAATCAAGCTTTAGAAGAATAACATGAACAGATATTCTCCATTGAGAAACTGTATTCAGTTAAATGTCATCAATGGAAATGTGCAGCGGAACACCAAGATGATCCCCACTGACATGCACAAGTTTTTCATATTGCTGTGGCTCTTTCCTAGGCATCCTGAAAGCACTACATAGTCACTAGTATTGATGTCCACTCCCTGGGCTATGAGTTCTACTGTTCTAAGCTCTGTATGGAATCTGATAGGTCTTTTGTATCTTTGGATCTTAAACATACCGATGATTGGTTCCACCTCTAGAGAATCAAATTGAATTGGTAGAGACTGTGTGTGTAGGGTTTGTTTTAAGATTACCAGAGGGCTCTAAAGCAGTCAGGACCAAGCCACACGAGAATATTGCTCATCTGCCATGAATGCATGCTTTTTAAAAGGACTTACACAGAGCTGGGAGAGAGGAGAATTTCCTTTGAAGGTTAGCAAGAACAAAAAGGTACAGAGAACCTATGCCAAAGTTCAAGCTAGGCATGATAGTGAATGTCTAATGTACAGGGTGCAGAGGTAGTCAGATTATGGTCATAGACCATAATCCTTGAGCAAAAGAATGTGTCATTATATGAAAAATAACAAACAAAGAATAGGGCCTGGCTCAAGTAGTAAAGTGCCTACTTAACAGGCATGAGTCTGTGAGTTCAAATCTCAGTGCTATGAAAAAATAGTAAATAAATAGGCCTTCCGACTCTGGCATTGTAACCTAATAGGCAGATAGACTAGCTTACATACTTTCTGAAGTTTCTAATGTTTTAGATTAATATTTTTTCTGAAGGATTACATGTCTAATAATTAGATTTTCTGTATTGTGAAATAGTCTTTTGAAATATTTTAAAATACAAGTGGATGCTTACTCCTTTTCATCATTTACTCTCCCAATAACTTTTATATTTATGCTTTTTATTCTTGTTCAGGTATTTTTCAGCTGGAGATATTTCCTTTCTCTATGAACCAGTGCAAAATTCAAAATAATTATGTTTAATTGGAATTATAAAGAGCTACTTCAAAAAGTCTCATCTAAAGTTTGTTTTGGAACACAAAGAAAATTAAAGAAAAACAAAGGAACGTATTTTTTTTCAGTTCATTTTAACTGCTTTGTTTTCAATTTCAGACTTTTCCAAAGTTCTCATCCCATGTCCTAAATTATGCATAACTCAATTTTCTCCTGTTCCACTTCCATCTTTTCTTTCACAGCATGATGTCTCTTCAAAATAGTGAAATCAAATTTGTACAAAATTGTGGAAGCATGATGAGAATCAAACAAAAGAGTAAGAGATCCAGCAACTCCCAAAGTTTCACAACATTCCTTTCTTCTCTCAGAGTCAACAACAAAAACAGCCCATTGTGCAAGAGCCAGTAAAAACACTGTCTTGTATCCTTGCCTGGATTTTGAAATCAGTCAAAGTTGAATTTAGTCCTGTTCAATTTACTATTTATGATGTGTATAGGTTTTGGAGACTGCCTCAGTTTCTTCACCTGGAACAGAAAGGTTTTGTATACCACAATGCGTGAGTGTAAGCTTATCTACACTTTGGAAACAGACTCACTTGGATTTAAGTTGCAGTTTTAATGCTGCCTAGTGATCATGGCAAATCCCTTAGCCATCTGGACTTCAAAGACTGAAGATCATAAATCATAAGTGATGATAGTAGAAAATGTGAGCTTGTAGAGGAAGCAGTAAGCACTCAATAAGCAAGTTATGTTTTGATATAGGATTATTGTGATGCTATAATGATATACTTAACGTTGGATATAAAATAGGTCAATACATTTGCTTCCTTCCCAGATAAAGTTTGTGTATAGTTGCTGAGGGTAGAGTAAAAATGAAAGCAATTGTGATTGTTGTTCCAGTCTATTGGGAAAATTACAATATATGCCTCATCATAGCACATTTCTTTTCTTTTTTGGGCTGGGGGTCTGGTCATGGGGCTTGAACTCTGGGCCTGGGCGCTGTCCCTCAGCTCTTCAGCTCAAGGCTAGTGCTCTACCACTTGAGTCACAGCGCCACTTGTGGCTTTTCTCTTTTTTGCTTATGTAGTGCTGAGGAACTGAACCCAGGGCCTCAGGCATGCAAGGCAAGCGCTCTACCACTGAGCCACCTTCCCAGCCCATCATAGCACATTTCTTATATTTGTGTGCATAGCCATAATATGAAGGTAGTTTTGGTCAGCACTAGACTAGACGACCTATACAAGGGTGGTCTTATAAGATTATAGTGCCTAGTAGTATCATAGCTGCCTTGCTATGTATAATCTGTGTTTGCACATGATAAATTGTTCAGTGACAATTCTCAAAATGTGCTTTCATCCTTATGCACCACATGACTGCACATGGAAACAGAGTCCTAAATCTACAAGTAAGGAGAGAAATTTGTTTTAGATTTTATACTTGATACTATGGATAAATTGGGGACTTAAAATTAGTTTACTATTTAAGAATCTGACTGGCGACCCCCAAAATACCAGCTGTTCAACTGTGAGTTAGGTGCTCCATTAAATATGGGAAGTAAGGTTATTTGTTTGAAATTATTAAAGCATAACCTAGAGATAATTGGTGCATTTTTGATTTCCATTTTATTGTTGCACAGAAATTGTGGTTGTTATTTTTTTGAACATTGTTTGTTATCTTTTTATTTGTATTTGGAAAGCTTTTAATGGCTTTTTTTTTTGTCGGTCGTGGTGCCTGAACTCTGGGCCTGGGTGCTGTCCCTCAGCTCTTCAGGTCAAGGCTGGCACTCTACCACTTGAGCCACAGAGCCACATCCAGCTTTTTCTGCTTATGTGGTGCTGAGGAATTGAACCCAGGGCCTCATGCATGCAAGGCAACAACTCTACCACTGAGCCACCTTCCCAGCCCTGCAGTTGTTATTTTCTAGTCTATAAATACAAAGAGTATCTGCAGACAAAAAACAGTGTTTGTGTTAGTTTAGGCAATGCTCAAACCAAAGGTGATTGTGGAAAGATGATGTACTATCAACACAGTGGCTCTGAGAACAACAAATCTTTTGCAGAAATTGTATCCATTTTTTTTTTTTACTTCTAGAAGCAATGATGTCTCTACTTCAGATAATAAATCGCAATAATTTAAATATTTTGAGAACCTAGCATTTTTAATGAAGAAAATTCCAGTATAGTAATATTAAAGGACATAGGTAAAGGCTAATTATCTTTTTAGTTGGTTGTATTATTAGTGGCAATCAATTCTTTTTTTTCTCTCCAGAACTATATTTTGGGAAAAACCCATAAAATGAATAACTATGAAGGCAGATGTCTTTAGAATACCATAGATTTATCCAAAACATTCTAAAGTAATTGCTTTGTATATTCAGGACCCAAAACATATGTAACTGAAGTGGGATGTTTTATTTCAAAACTGTCCTTAACTTTCACTTTGATGATTAGATTTTATGCCTGGGTAATTACACTTTAGAATCAAGATGAATTCTAAATAAAATATTTAACAAGCTGGGTGCCTGTAGCTCACGCCTGTAATCCAAGCTATTCAGGAGGCTCAGATCTGAGGATCGTGGTTCAAAGCCAGCCCCAGCAGGAAAGTACTTGGGACTCTTATCTTCAATAAACCACCAGAAAACTGGAAGTGGCACTGTAGCTCAAGTGGTAGAGCACGCCTTGAGCTGAAGAGCTGGGGGATAGTGACCAGATCCAGAGTTCAAGCCCCATGACTGACCCCACCCAAAAAAATGTATAACAGCTTAGAGGCAACAGGTAGTGGGGAATACACCGGGTACCTCATTATGAGAGATAAGCCTTTATCTCCATAATTTCTCTGCTAAGTATTCCTGTAATTGTTATCTGTATATAAGAACATAATTGAAATTCACAGGACTAGGCAAAGGCACAAAATATATGTGGATACTTGTACATATTACTCAGTTTTCTCAATTTCCATCATTTATCATTTGCATTATTTGTGCTAATTTATATTCTTATGTGATGGAAAATTACTGAAATTAATGAAGAAGCATGATTTAGAGTGTACTATTTGAAAAATATTTGTAATATTTAAAATCTGCAGTAGAAGATGTATTGCATTAAAATAATATATTACACTCTACCAACATTTTTGGTTGATAAGAGAACAATATTATTTTAAGTAAATTCAGAAAAAAACAGAGCTATAATAATTTTCCACATAGCTAAAGGTCCACCTTGACTCATAGCTGAGTATTTCACATGAAAATAAAATTGCAGAGTCAGAGAATTTCAAAACTTCAAAAGCCAACCTGTCATTGTATAGTCTGAATACCTATATAATAACCAAAACTATAGCAATATGAGAATTGACCAAGACTACACAGCTGACCAACATAAAGCCACAGACTCCTTTGAATAAATGCAACTTTATCTCTTGACTAAATAAATTTCAGACAAGATCGGGAGTGTTCAGGGTGATATTGCCATAGACTTGACTAGAAAATTCTCTCTGTCCTCTAGCTTTTCATTTTCCACGCTTACTGGAAACAGTGCATGTGCATATATTCACCATCTCACGTTTGATCTCCAATCTGTGTAAATATGCATATATGGAAGGGTTGTATATAACATGTTAGAAAGGTGATAGGCAATCAGACAGCCAGATAGCCACACACACGCATACACACAGAGATAGATTAGTGGTATGTGTGCCAATGTATTTAATAATGAGGTGAATAATTTATTAAATCAAAGTGGACATATTCAAATGAGCATTGACCTCAGAACACTAACAAAAATGCTTTACAATCCTTTCAAGGGTGCGTCACAAGTTACTGGCATTACCCTCTGAAACTGTCCGCTGAACAATGAGAAATCCATATGATGGTAACCAAGCTTCATGCACTTCAAATTTACACTCAAATTAAACACTATGATGTGTTTGTAGGTCAAAGACCTGAAGTTCAGCAACAAGTAAAAACAAGGGTTCTGTCTGAGCAGTGGAGTTAGGTAGGATTTACTGAGGCCACATTCTTTTTATTGTGCTACCTGCCCTTCTCAGGACAGAAGCATTGTATACAATGTTTTTAAGCTGTACTCTGAGTTTGAACTAGTGCCATTATCGACCTTACAGGCCCAGGCTTAACAAAAACCTCCCAAAGTTTATTTATAAGAGAAAATGTATAATCTTATTTATAAATAAATTAATCCATGCACAGGTAGCTAGTTAAAATTGGTAATCTTATTAACCAGACTACTCACATCAACTAACTGCCAGGCACCATGGTGAGTGCTCAAAGTCACAGGACATTCAGTCTGTAAGATGCTTAGTCTAGAGGGGTCACTGATCTGCCATGGGTATCAACCACTGTATCTGATGAGAACTAATCTGGGAGTCTCAGGATATAACATGTCCTAGAATCCCTTATATCAGGAGTCAGAGTCCAGGTTGCAGCAGTTCAAATATGGCAACAGCTACTCAGGGATTTGGGTGTTTACTATCTACAGTTTACACCTGTACCAAGCAAGTCTCATCTCTCGTGTATAGTGAAACAGTTTCAGACCCAGGGCAGTTAGTCATTCATTCTACCTTCCGATGTTACCGTGTTCCTTGTTTTGCTTATTATTATCTTTAGGGACTTGTACAAAGTAGTTGAAATTTAACAAAGCAAGTTTATGAATACCACATGTCTTGTTCATTTTAATGGTTAGTATTTGTAGAAATTAAATTACTTGCCTGAAGATGGAGATCTGGAAATTCACAAGTTTTGAAAGCACTCCAAATCTTTCCCCCAAAATATTTTAAAAATAAAAGCAATTCTTAAAAAATAATGGCTGAATAACAGTAGCATTGTTGGAATAAATTTATGTCCTTCTGAGAAGTTTGTGTTGATGGGAAGGGCCTACTCCTTACTGCATAAGTTTCTTTTTAATTTTTTCTGTTCTAAATAAAACATTTTCAAAATTCAATATAATCGTACTATCTCATAACCACTGCAGTTAAATGCTTCTAACTGTTTAACTGATCAGAAATGGCACCAAGAAAATAGATCAGTTATCAGAAATGGGACCTTGGAAAACATTATTTCCTTGACTGCTCATGTTTTCCAAACTCTACTGATGACCAAGTATGTCTGTTCTGCGAGGATCTGTGATGCCCAGAAAGAGGAGCGTCATCTCCTTGATGCTGTGCCTTCCTAAAGGTGTGAGCATGAGATGAAATTCAACGGGGCTAAGGATATGGAGTAATGTCAAAGCAACTGGACAAAGATAGTGTTGGGAATGCTTCCATTTGGCTCCTTGTAGGGATGGGTTAAGCAGGTGAGAGTAACAGCTGGATTACCTCACAGGACAAGCCAGAGTAGCCTGGAGGACAATCACATTTTTCTATCAGTCGAGCTGGAGGAGTCACTGCTGTGATTTGTCCCGGTTCAGCCACTTCCATGGAAATTTCAGAAATTCTGGAAACAGCAAGCACATATTAGATAAAAGCACAGTCAGTTCAGGTCACCTCATACCTATTACTTAGAAAATAATAGATACTATTTCAATGGACAAATAATAATTAAATCTGTTCATATGACATTTTTATATAGGTACATAATATGGGATGATTAAATCAAGATATTAACCATTGTTTTTAACCTGCCTAAATTTCATGGACTCATGTGTCATTCACCTTACTAGTGTATTTTTGCTTCCTTCCAGACTGAGGTTACATATTAGCAAAAGATAACCAGAAATCAAAAGGAGATTAGTAAATTGAAGGTCTGATCTCCTATTGAGATGTTATTATAAAGATTTTTTTCCACTTTGTAAAATGTAAGTGGCTTGAGGTAGACACAGTCAATTAATTAAACATTTATATCCTTCCAAACAGACAACCTAAGGTCATTCTCCAATAGAATATCTCCTGTAGTCCTTAGTGCAACTGCTTTTAATTTACTGCTACCTCTGCTTCTGGCTCTCAAGTGTCTGGATGTCCTTTTAAAACTTTAGAAAGCTATCTAGAATCAACGATCAAACATGATCTAACGGCATTGATCTTTCTGAGGATAAAGAGCCTTTCAAATTAATATTTTTAACACTATTAAATGAATATTTTAAATGACTTACATCACTCTTCCCATTGATAAAAAGTCTTTGTAATTCAAAAAATATTCACAGAGAAAATAGTGATTCCTATTTCATTAATATGAAATTATACATTAAAGTATATGCAGTCCATAAACTCAGACCATTTCATGACCAACTAACTGGAAACATGAAAATGTTCTGCAAATAAACTTTTAAATGAGACAATGAATTGTTTTGCTTCAGTAAAAGATACCTCCGATAGTTTAATCATAAACTTCATAGCAAGCAGAAGTAGTTTTATTGAATTATGAATGCACATTCTGGTTTGACTACCCCTGTAATAATCTGTACTGGGCAAATTAGTCAGCCTCTATGAACACAAGATAAGATAAAATTCAGGTTTTAATCTCCCCTTTATAGAGTACACATATGAAAGCCTCCACCTTCAGCTCCACCAAGACCTGGTAGAAACAAGAAAGTCAAATAGAATTTGTTGACATAGTCAAATGGTGTTTTATAACCATCGAAGCCAAGAGCATCATCTCACCGTCTCTCTCTTACACATACATGCACAAAACTGATCAGCAAGTGATTAAAAATTAAAAGAAATGTGAATTATGGCAACGATAGATATTTCTGCAATACACCACTTTTCTCAGGAAGCTCTTTGGGATCCCAAAGGACAGAAGGTTGGAGGACTGAGACAGTCAGAAAAATAATGATCCTGTTTGCAACAGAGATATGACTTTGATTAAACAACTAGAATGATGGGTGGAAGGAAGCGATTCTATAAACGGAACCACAGATTTAGTGTCTTCATATGTATGTATACAAATATGTCTTCAAATGAATATATATATATATGTTCATATATATATAAACTGCCCTGACAAAGATGGAAAAAGTCTGAATCTCAAGCTGAACATCTAATGTTTCTCTTCAACTCTTTTGCTTGTGAAACTGTTAAAAATTTATGTAATAATAAGCTGTGGGATTATGTGATATTTTGGGGAAGAATATTCAGCCTTTTTCAAAACCTTTGTCGTGACTCATCTGTTTCATAACTGCTACTGCTATTGATCTGTCTTATTTGTTGCTATTATTGCTAGATTATAACTCTAGGTTTTATGGAGCATAGTAGAAGGAAATCTTTTTTTTTTAATTTAAGTTTCACAAAGTTGTCACTAAAGCCAAAGAATTTCATTTCATGAGATTTGCGAAAATGCAGTAAGAGAAGGGGACATATAGGATAAAAATGGCAATGTTACAGGTGAAATTGCTGAGTCAAAAATAATACAGTGAACAATGAGTGACAACATTCTTTTTATCAGTGCCACTGGCAATATGTTCTGTAAACTACCAAACTTACTGCTGTTTGGGAGAATTTGCAAAATAATCAATTTGCATGTCCATGCTATGCAGAAATGTTTTGTCTTTTACCATTTATATATGTTTGATATTTTAAAACAACAATACAGTTGATAGTAATTCTTAGTATATGGTTTTTATTATTTGCACAAAAATAAACTCTTGTTGCTTACTGCAACGAAGAGTATAACAAGGGAATCATAGGATTAAAGACTAAAAAGTAAATTTGGTCCTTGGTTTACCCTCTTACCAAAAGTCTCTGTGTTAATCAGGAAAGCAGTATGGATCTTTGCATGAAATGAATGGTTTACTGTTCTATGATGTACTTGGTATAGCATAAAGATTAAAATATCAAGTTTTTGGATTCATTAGCTCAACAGTAAGTGTCATACTTTTTCATCTGGTTTTTCGGGCTTGGTCTACTGATTTATCATGAATGACTATTTTGCAACATATATTGATTCAATATGCTTACAGAACATAATAGAAAAACACAAAGAGCAATTGAGACACTGTATGAAATAACTTTCTGTCTCAATTTATCTACTTGAATTTGGTAATTTATTCCTTCTAAAGAGACAGATTGCATGTATACATGCTGCTGACATCTATTTTGTTCTTTTATTTTAATTCTGTAATATTTTCATGGTTATTCATACTTTTCCATATCTATAAATGTGCTTACTTCTCTTTCAAATTAAACATTATCCCTCAGCTTTGGTACCATAACATTCCTTCCTTTTATAATCAAGTTCATGGAAAACAACAGTGCACACTTACTCTTTAAAATCAAAGCGTTCTTTAAAATTTTGAAATTGTCTCTACCCTCCAGCCCTACTGGAGCAAAGAAACATTGGCTCCATGTTTTCCTTCATTTGCAATAATCAGTATTTGTCTAGAAAGTCTTAGAAGAGGATCACAATAGCTCAATATATAAGAAGATGCTAGGCAAAATAAACTCCAAGATATGGGAGAAACAAGAGGTTTTTCCTTCTTGTTGTTTTTATGTATTATGTGAAGTTATTTCTTTTTTTCTTGCATTTTAAAAATTTTCCCCCTATGGTTTATCCTTTGTTGTCACTGTACTTGATTTGGGTACCCTGTGTATTGCATATACAGGGAAGGAGAACAACAAAATTGTGAGACAAAGGACAAAGGGCAGACCAATGTAAAAGCAATACTCACAAGACAGCATGTTGGAAATGAACTTTACAAGTTGGGGGGCATTGAGCGGGAGGGAAAGTGGGAGAAAAACGAGGGAGAGGGTAACAGTTACCTTACATAGGTAACTGCAACCCCTTTGTACATCACTTTGACAATAAAATTAAATTAAAAAAAGTAAAAAAACAAATGGGCTGTTTGCCTTGTGAAAACACTGAAGGAGGCAGCCCACTGTTTGGTTTCCATGATACCTCATGCCCTCCTGCTGTTCTTCTGTGATTTTCTATTTCTTTTCACTAGGTTTCCCAGTTGTTGTAGGACATGTTAAATAGGGGAAATGACAATATGATATGGTCCCCTGTGGTACATAGAGGAGAATAATCATGTTACAAGAGACTGGACCAAATTGGCTGTGTTTGGTTTACCTGCTATATAAAGGAGACAACTTTCTTTGTAATCTTATAATACCCATAGAATAGTTAATTGCTTTCTTTCTCTCTCTCTCTCTCTCTTTCTTTCTTTCTTTCTTTCTGTCTGTCTGTCTTTCTTTCTTTCCTTTCCTTTCCTTTCTTTTCTTTTCTTTCTTTTTTTTTTTGTCAATTGTGGGGCTTGAACTCAGGGCCTGGGCACCGATTTCATTCAAGGCTGGTGCTCTACCATTTTGAACCACAACTCTGCTTCTGGTTCTCTGGTGATAATAACTGGAGACAAGAGTCTCACGAATTTTTCCTGCTCAGGATGGGTTTGATCCTCACATCTCACCCTCCTGAGTCTATAGGATTGCAGGCACGAGTTTCTAGTACCTGCTTAATCTTCCTGAAAATTTAACTTGCTTCTTAAACTTACCATGTCAGTTTTTTCCCCTTGACCTTGCTCCTTATACTTCTTGCACTTCTTACTTTTTGTGGAGAATGACAATAACTTTGATCAGGAAGTCACTTGAACTCACACTTGGTTTGCTCTTCTATAATTACTAAAAATCACACACTAAAAATCAACTCTTTCTGAAGCATGTCTGAGACCTGAGAAGAAGATCTTCATTTGACTATTCACTGTCCTCACTTACCTGCTTTGCCTCACGACATTTCCATAAGTAGCCTTGATAAGAATATAATGAATGTCATATAGTACGTCCAAGAAGTCTTCCCGGGTCACACTCCTACTGACTCGAGGATCATCACCGTAGTATTTCCATTCTCTCTGTCAACGTAAGAAAGGAAACATTGACAAAGCTGGAAATGAAACCATCAGAATCTTTGCAGTAGCCAGTGAGTGACTTTACCTCTGTCATTTCAATTTCATGTCTTGTCAACTGGCCAATGAGAGGGGCAGCCACGTGCCTGATGATAATTCTAGCACGATTCGGAGTCCCGCCTCGAATGATAACTTGAGGTTTATATGTAGACACACCTATCTCATCCCGAGCTTCAAAATAGATCGTGTACTTGAGTTTTCCGCCATATGCCATCAACTGACAACACAAAATGAAAAGTGATGATGTAGGTACATCTCTGAATGGCTTCATTCCAAAAATTCCTTTTTACTGTGCTCGGGGATTTTTAGAGAACTTCTTACCTTCTTTCCTTCAAATTGTTCAGGGAGTTTCCAATAGAAAGGCTCCAGATGTAGATCTTCTCGCACCCGATCCATGTCTGCTACAATCTCTGGCTGCAGAAAAGTGATGCCTTTGGTTGTTGTATGTTGGAGGGCTTCATCCACCAGAGGGAGGATAATCTGCTCAGCCTGCAGCATTACCTACATGGGGTCAAAGGACAATGGAGAGTTCAGGTGAAGTCTTTGGGTTTCCTTTTAAAACAAAGTTATGGTTTGCTCATCCATCTGTGGTGCCTTTTCCCTCTTGGCTGAGGTTTTCTCACAGGAAAAAGGAGTATCATTGTGGGTGAGGGTCATATATGGTAAAAGATAAATCCTTTTGGTGATGGTACAAATCATAGTATCCAAAAATTGCATTCTTTCAAAATAATACAATAGAATTCATAAACAGAAAGAGGTATGGGAAAATTAATATTGTCAAGGCAAATGTGTTCCCTGGCAGAAACTAGACAGGTCCCTAAGACTAGTTGGAATAAATGCCATGAATCCTGGTTTCCATTACTATGATCGGTCATACCAATGTTCACGCTCACCCCTCAGAACACAGCTTCTTCCTTTGCCACAGCACAATAATGTGCTGAGACTACTTCTCTTTGGCATTTCTTCTGCATCAATAGTAAGAGAACTACCTTTTTCAATAGAGAACTACCTTTTTCAATTTTTTTGGTACCATCGCTGAGGCTTGAACTCAGAACTTGAGCACTGATTCTGAGCTTTTTTGCTCAAGGCTAGCATTCTACTTCTAGCACCATAGATAGCTCTATTTCTGGCTTTTTGGTAGTTAATTAAAGATCAGAGTCTTACTGACTTTCTTGCCCAGGCTGTTTTCAAACCATGATCCTCAGATCTTAGCCTTAGGATTACAGGTGTGACCCTGGGGTGCCTGGCTAAAAGAACTATCTTGAAGGAAAAATCTACAGAAGGCATTTATTCCAACTTCCTAATGACACACCAGTGCCTCTACCATTTCTGAATGTGCACAGGGGAGACGGTGACTTAAATGTTTTTGGCATTTCCTACTACTCCTCACTGCCTAGCTAAAAGATGCCAGCAGGGACCAACATTACACCATTACACCATTACATGGCTCACTGGCTCCGTACTCACCCACGTGAGGACCAGCCCTTTGGCTTCTGAGCACTGGCTGGTAACACCGAAGCAATAGCAGCTGCTGCAGCCAAGTGGGTCCTTGGCATCAAGCCCGAATTTGCCAGGCCGACACCTGTCGCAGTGGACGCCTTCCACGTTTACCTGAGGAGAGAAAGGAGTCCCTCAACGCTCAGATAAGCAAGATTGTAGGAGGAAAGGATGAGGAAGCAACTGAAGAATGGATATTAGGAACATATTTCTTTACAATCATAAAACACAAACCAAAATAGAACACTCATGTTAGATCTCAAATGGTACACACTATTAAACTAATTGTTAGGATGCTTTTTTTCTTTTCTTTTCCTTTCTTTCTTTCTTTCTTTCTTTCTTTCTTTCTTTCTTTCTTTCTTTGTTTCTTTCTTTCTTTCTTTCCTTTTTTGATCAGTTGTAGGGCTTGAATTTAGGGCCTAGGCACCGTTCCTGAGCCTCTTTGTGCTCAAGGCTAGCGCTCTACCAATTGAGCCACAGCTCTACTTCCAGTTTTTTTGAGTGGTTTATTGGAGATGAGAGTCTCACAGACTTTCCTGCCTGGACTGGCTTTCAACCGTGATCCTCAGATCTCAGCCTCCTAAGTAGCTAGGACAGGCATGAGCTATCAGCACCCACCTAGGATATCATGTTTTTTTTTTTTTTAGCTTTTTTATAATAGATAATCTATGGCTAAGGATATGCCTAATTGTGTTTTAAACCTAAGCAGTACATTTCTAACCATTCTGCTATGAGCAATATTAAACACGATAACTTCAAAAGCAAAGTAAAAGCACCATTTCTTAGTGTTCTATGAAATGTTTTAAAAACATAGTCAGGAGATTAAAATTTTGTCCCATTTCTGATATAATGTATATTCTATCACAGGCAGTAAGTATGTGATAAGCATGACTGGATTAAGTAATAATATAGCATTGCAGACTGTACCGATTGATGTCCTTCCTGAAAGAGGTGGCTTTTTGCCTAAATCCTCAGGACTGAATTAAGAGTCACCATCAAGGTTTCCTCCGTTCCTTTTCTTCTGGCTCTGCCTACACCACTTTAACTCAAAAGGCTGCCTCTGACACAGTTTTCACTGCCTTTATCTTGTGACTGATTTTTCAGAAATATGTAAAGGGAAAAATCAATCCCTCTTATCTTTTTTAATTGGCTGTTTTTCTACATCATTTAGCAATATTAATGAGGGCTGAAATTGTACACAGAGTCCCTGTTTTTACTGTCAGTGTTTCTATGTGATGAAATTTTCCTGAACTTCCACAGAAGTAAATGTATCTTTCAGGACACAGGGGCTGCAGGTTAACATTATGAGAAAGAGGTTTCATAAGCTTTATTGTTGAGCTGTGATTGTTTCACCCCGTGATACTTAGGAGAACAATCCTCCTCGATCTAGACAGGACAGGATATTATTCTTGAGTAGGGAATATATAAAGAAAAAAAAACAATTTTACTGAAGTATTTAAATACATTATATCTACCATCAAAGAGAAAAGTTGAGCTTGCAAGTTTATCTGTATGTCAACGAATACATATATTCATTAATTCATGTATATATATTCACCGACATACATATATATATATATACATATGTATATATGTACATACATATATACATATATAGCAGATATATATAAATATCTGCTATATTTATTTATTTAGTGTCTGACAACTGGTTTTTGTGTAGTAGAGTAAAGCTACAGCTGAGCTATGGAATCACAAGTGAGTAACGTTTGTCCTTGCTGCCTTTCAGGGGTACATACCTTACAAGTACACTGCCCAGTTTGATCACTGCAGAAACATTTTTTAGTCTCTGAATCACAGGTTGTGGCATCTGTCCCTGGCAGGAAGCAGTCACAGAGACTGCAGTGAGGGTAGTTCCAGTGCCCTCGATTGCACTCTGTACATTTTGTACCAGAGAATTTTGGATGGCAGTTGCATTGGCCTGTATTTACATTGCATTGGAAATCCAAGGATCCCACTGAGCTGCAGTTACAAGCCTGGGGAAGAAAGAAAAACAGCAACCATTAACATCCCTTGATAGGAAACATCTTAAAATTTTAATCCTAATGTGTGCATGCTTCATTAAACACATATTCATCATGTAGCTCTTATGTGCTTGGTACTATTTTAGCCTGGTCTCTTGGGAAACATTAATGAACATAGACATTACAATTGCTTCCTGCATTTAGGGAAATAAATTACGGTCTAGGAACCACAATGTTATGTAGATAAGAACAAAAACATATTTCCTTCGTCTTTTCATTATGGGGAAAGGTTAAGCATGGATTTTCTTCAAACACTTTTTGTTTCAAAGGAACCCTTAGACAAGCTCATCTCACCTCGCCATCTCATTACTTGTAGCTCAAAAAAAATGTACAGAGACCTCCTTTATCGAGAAGGGAGCTATAAGGACATAGAATCCTTACTATGCCCCGGGTAATAGGGAGGTAGGAAATACTCTGAAAACCCAACAAGTAGAAACAAATCAGACATACAGAAGCCAACAAAAGCTTAGCAGAGAAATGATATGTAGTGTATTGGCTTTTGATTTCAGTTTTATAGATGACCCTGATTTGAAATATTTTACTGCTACCTTTCTTTTCCTTTATCTTACATGCATACAATTTTTAAAACTCATGGAATAGGTTTTTTGTTTTTGCTAGAACTTTAACAATTTGAGGGGCTTTCTTCATTTATTTATTTATTTATTTTTACTAGAACAGGTTGCGTTCTTTTTTCTTTTTTTTTTCTTTTTTGTCAGTTGTGGGGCCTGCGCTCTGGGCCTGGGCACTGTCCCTGGGCTCTTCAGCGGAAGGCTAGCGCTCTACCACTCGAGCCACAGCACCACTTCTGGCTTTTTCTGCTTATGTGGTGCTGAGGAATTGAACCCAGGGCCTCATGTATGCAAGGCAAGCACTTTACCACTGAGCAACCTTCCCAGCCCTGATATGTTGAGTTCTTTTAGGTAGAGAACATAATTTTTTTGACCAGATCTGAATCTTCTTTTTTTCCCAAATTCATCTTTGTTATATATATGCATATATATATATATAACTGTCTTATCAATTTTATTCTTTAGGATCTATTTTAACCTTCACAGTAGGTTAATATTTTCTGCCTGCCCAATATACAATATCAGAATGTTCCTAACCTTGTTTTTGTTTTTTTTTTTACCTTTTCAAGGTATTTAAGTCTCAAATTTGTTGCCTGTTTATATCTCCTTATCTTTAAATAGCAAAAAACAAAGGAGATATCTGTTAATACACTTGTTTAAAACAAAAGCACTAAGTTTTGAGGAATAGTTGACTGTACAAATAGACACTGTGACCTCTCCAAGTCAGAGAGTTAATTCAGGAAGTTATAGTGGAGAATAAATGAGCCCATTAGCCATATGTTTAGATAGCACTACACCAATATCAAACCTAAATCATAATTAGATGCAATGTTTATTTAGCAACAGAGGATTTATTCACTATTCCCCTGCTAGTGAAAAATGTCAGGCTTTATAGTCTATTTCAATAACAGCTCAAATGATGTGTGTGCTCACACGTCAGCATGGAGAAATTATCCATGACACAAAGAAAGAAGAGCTATAAACCTCAAATCACTGTTTAAACTAGAATTTACAAAGAATTTATTTGTGAATATAAACTCTAATATTTAAAACCTTAGATGAATTCTACACAATTTTTTAAGTGACTTCATAATGGTAAAATGCATAGCTTTTCAGACATTTTGGCTCAAAGTAATGAAACTTTTAAAATCATCTTTAATTAATATATTATCCAAAGTTCAAAATTAATAACACCAACATTAATTGTTTATGCAAAGATTTAAACTGAATTATAGTGATTCACATCCTGAATATTCAAATGTCTAAATGTTCAGATGTCTAACTCTATTATTAGAGTTGCATATGGGCTAAATCATTGGGAAAAGAGAATCTACGTTTTTTTGTGTACTGCCTTGGGCCAACTAAGATACTATTGGTTATCACATTTTAATATTCTTTAAGTTTGCTCAAAAATATAAATCTGTGATAACTTTATCATATATGCAAGATTTGAAAATAAAATATTAGTAAGAAAAATTATACAGACCTAAATAAATGTTAAGTCATACCATGTTCATATAATTGAAGACTCAATATTATATATATATATATATACATATATTTGATTCCCAATCAAATCTTAGAAGATTTTCAAAAAGTTGAGAAGCTGAATTGGAAATTTATATGGAAATTCAAACTATATAAATATGCAAATAGTAACGGAAATAAAGACTAGAGTTGGAGAACTTTAGTAACTTTGTTTCATTTTGTGCAAGAAAGCTACAGAAATCAAAACACTGTATTATATACATAATGATAAACATATATAAATACACAGGGAATACACTAGATTTGAAAAGGGGACACAGTATTTCATATTAAATAAAATAATCTTTTCTACAAATGATATTGGAAAAACTGAGTAGCAAGTGGACTTTATGTCAAAGTTTTATGCCATACCAGACAAAATAATTTTTAAAGGAAAATATAATCCCAAATTTAATAACTAAAAATGTAGAATTTGTTGAAAAAATAAAATGGGAAGAGCTGGAGTTGTGGCTCAAGTGATAGAGCAAGAGCTTAGCTAATGCAAGGCAATGAGTTTACATCTTTGTGCCACAAAAGAAAACATAAGAGAGCCAGCCAATTTAAATCTGACTTGGGAAAATCGATACTTCTTAAAATAGTACATAAGCATGAGCCACAAAAATAGGCAATAAAAGTAATGTTTCTAAAAATCACATAAAGTTACTAAATAAAAATCAAGCTCTATTATACTATAGTATATACTT
This sequence comes from Dipodomys ordii, assembly GCF_000151885.1. Lineage (NCBI taxonomy): Eukaryota > Metazoa > Chordata > Mammalia > Rodentia > Heteromyidae > Dipodomys > Dipodomys ordii. The sequence continues at coordinate 3,519,108 of NW_012267313.1, read as the reverse complement.
ATATAACACCCAAGTTAAAGGACTTGTTTCTGGAATATATACATTATTAAGAAAACACTTAATAAAGATATGCAAAAGAGATATGCAAAAATCTGTAAGTACCTCATAAAAAGAGATACACAAATGAGAAACTAGCTGGTAAAACATTTGCCAACATCCATTAAATACTTAAAACCTATAAAAGATATGAATACACACCCAGCAGAATGCTTCAAATTAAAAATGGTCAGAATTTCAAGTGTTAATTTAGAAGATGTTAATGGTCTTATGAAGAGAAATAAAAACATGCTTATAAATAAGCCTTTGACTTCATACCAATGTTGACAGCGTAATTATACATAATAGCCCCAAACTAGAAATGACTCAAGTACTAATCGAATGTAAATAAACAAGTAATAATATGACATGTAACTGAAATTCATTAAACAATTAAGAAGATCAAAATGTAGATACATGTAAGAAAATGAATGAATTGGAAAATCATCACATTAAGTGAAGGAAGCCAAACCAAACTACCATGACAGCAAAACAGCAGTAGCATAGGATTCCGTTGGGGATTGACAGCAAAGCAAAACAATGGATTTTTCCATGACTCTAATTGTTAAACAAGACTCAGCACAAAGTATCTCACAAAAAAAGATAAAAATGATAGAACATTGAACTCCTCACCTTCCTGAACTCACGCCTGCTACTCTGATTATATAACCTTGGGAGTTATCTGTAAGCCTTCTCTTTCTGCTAAGAGTAATGAGCTCCTACCAGCTTGAGCCCCTCATCATAGCTAGACCACCTCTGCATGGAAGCTCCTTCGTATTGTTGTTATTACTCCTTAAGGTGTAATGACATGTTAATGGTGACTCTTCTTCAGCAATCTTATCAGTTCTTCCCTGCTGATGCTACACTTCTCTGACCATGAGTCTTGGCATGCCAATTTCCACCATCTGCCCAAGGTGGGGAAAAGGAGAATGAGGACTTCTTTGGCCCCAAGCTAAAGGTCATTAATAGGATCCTTAGAATTCTTTCAACTTCTTCCTGACGAGTCAATGTGGAGGTAGTGTCTAGAGACTTTTAGTGAACTTCTTCCACGAACTTCCCATTGACTTGTACTATGCTGATATATTTCACCTAAAGATGTAATATTTGCTTTCTGCTCTTACTACAGAATTTTTTGTTCTGTTTTCCCCCTCTTTTTGTAGGTATTGTGGATTCAGCTGAATAAATGTATGCTAAATTGTCTTACCCAACAATAAAATGAAAGATCATGAAAGTTATCTGCAATTCACTGTCTGACAATTCTGTATTTTTGTGATGTAAGAGTGGGATTTGAAATTCCTAGTTGTCGAACTCTACTGAATCAACAATAACAAACCTGACAGAAGCTGTCAGATGATAAAGTAAGTCACTCACCTTACAACCAGTGACAATGCTGTGGCCCCAGGTATAGGGTGCACAGGTGGAGCATCTCTCCCCAATGGTGTTTGGAGGGCAAATGCATTGACCTGTTTTGGGGTCACAGTTATTACCCAGATGGGAACAATCGCAAGCTTCACAGAGAAAGAAGGGAAATAAAGAAAGGTTAAATGACTTGATGTTTACTTAAATATTGAGATTTTATTGTTAGTTAATATGGCTTTTCATTTTCCATATTGTGTTTAAGCGTCCTCGGACATAAAAGCTTAACTCTTTCATATTCTATATCATAGATAGCTACATTGCACAAAGGAGATGATTATCTAATATATACTGTGTTTAAATGAGTGTTTTCCCAAGTCAGGCAATTCTAGATTTCCTAAATTTCCTCTTAACTGAAATATTGCACAGCCAGGCAAAATGGAGTTTAAAATTTTGGTTGTGTAGCTATTTAAAGTTATTGTTTTTGATTTTCCTCTTTGATGATGACTGAGTTTCAAAATAATAAGTAAGTTTTGTGAATCAAGTCCAGTACATCACGCATATAATTATAAATGACACAAAATTTCATTTTTATGAATATTTAAAACATAGTTATAGAAACTCTTTAAAGTCATTTTAATTTTTGCTTATCACCTTCTGGTATTTCTTTCAATAAGTTTTCATTCTATTTCCTCAGAATATTAGATAGAAGAGTGAATTTCTTATCTATTCATGTCATGAAACATTAACAAAACAAAGTTTAAGAAGCTCTTCCAAGCCATGTAAAACAAGGCATTTTTACCTCTTATTATCAGTAGTTGCGCCAACTACAAAGAATATGTTTTAGTACAGTTTTTAATTTCCAACAACTAAAAAGTGAGAGTAGAAACATCAAGTACTTGACCTAATATTTGACTAATATTTGAGAAACCTTCTGACTAATTAAATGATGAGTAAACTATTTTATTAAGCACAACTTGGATATTTAACTAAGTTCACTTTTTAAAGAATCACAATTATTACTGTTCATAACATTTTGTATCAGTTGCTAAAAAGGTTTAGCACAATACTAGACAAAGAATAAACAATAAATAAATGTCAGTAATTAGTGTTTTTTTGTTATTATGACTATGGCTGTTTATTTTACACCAAAGGATTTAGTTCATATGCACCATTCATTAAGAAGAAAAATACTAAGCTTGATGTTTGAATTTATGCACTAACAAATATCTTGGGACAGTTTGAATCATTATTTGTAAATAGAAATTCTCTAAGTACGTCTTCAGTGGAATACACAAAGATCTAAGCGATTAGCTAGTTTTCTCTTGTCAAAGCACAATGTTTTCCACAATTAAAATATGAAAAAATGTAACTGATGATGAACACATAGCACTTAACATTATAGGAATTTCTCTCAATATTTTATAGGAATTAACTAATTCAAAACAGTATGATGTAGATACTATTATTGTCCTAATAAAATAGTTGAATTTTGCAGAGAAAAAGCAAGGCTGAATCACCTAGTCAAGGTCACAAAACTATTACCGATATATCCACTGGTTAAATCCAGGCTGCTCAGTGAAAGTCATGCTGGCAATCTTAAATGTTATCCTTCCTAGATGGTGCTTCATTTTCCATTCTGCTTCTCTGGCTTAGCATGCTACCAGGTCTGCATTTTTGAAATAGAATCACCACTTCCTAATTTTACCTACTATTTTTATTCTATCTGTAACTTGTTAGGTGGCATGTCTGAATGTACAATATCCTCACATTAATTTATAATAAGTGGAAATATTAGGAAGGACTGGATTTAAAGTATTGTAAATTGCCACCTCATAACTTTATTTTTATTTTTTTAATGGTCAATAGTTTTTATTGGTGTACATTAATTTTTACATATGGGTTTCATCATGTAATTTTCTTGGAACATCCTCCCATCCTCCCATTTTAATGCATTTTATTGTTATTGTAAAGGTGATGTACAGAGGAGTTATAGTTATGTAAGTAAGATGCAGAATATATTTCTTTTTGTGCAGTTTCACCTTTTTCCTTGCTCTCTTCCAGTTGTTCCCTCACATGCCCCCCCACATTTATCTCATTCATTTTCAACCTAGTATCATTACTGCATTTCTTCACTCTTTGTCCCACCATTTCTATGTTCCCCTTACTCTCCCAAAGACAGATCATGACTTCAAATGCACGCTTGTAGATCATACACAAATTCCTAGAAAGCCTACAATGATCACCTTCACAGTAACTTAAAATGGTTTGGTCTATGATAAAACCACGTATCTAAAATGCTGGTGAATATATAAAAATTAATTTTTTCAAATTTACATATTTATACTGATACATAAATTTTCTATGATGGTTAATAATAATAACAATATAGTGTATGATTTGTGTGAAGGCTCTGGATGAACAAGGAACACTACTGAAAGGAATCATGTTAGAAGACCTTTCCTTTCTTTTCTCATGTACTAAATATGTACAGCCTGACTTGTTTATCTCCTTAATTATCACAGTTTTCAAGGCACCTAAGAAAGTAGCTAAAACCATATGGTTTGATCTAGGAAAACTATATTAAATTATTTGATACTTGTCTCAAGTTTACAATAAGTTGCAATATCTCTTTGCTTTGGAGAGGTCGATGATAACACTGACACAAGAAACACTGCACATTTGAATTTCCAGCTGCAGTAACTGGCAGCATGTAGGTCACAGACTGGGAGCAACAGGTTAGAATTGGGATCTGCTGATGGACTTTTTTTCCTTGAGGATTTGCAAATGAATTTATAGGGCAGATGTTTTATATGGCAGTGCACTGTACTTGCCATTTAACTGAAAAGAATTATGATTACTTATTAAGTTAAATATTCTGTATCATATATTTGTTGTCATTGAGAATTTTCTTTAATAGAAGAGACTATTACAGAAGCCAAGACACGAGTACCAGTCTTAGTTACATACCTGTGCAACCTCCTTCCTGGAAGTTGAAATAGCCATGGGCACAGCGGTCACATTTCTTTCCTGTGACCCCAGGCTGGCACCAGCACTGTCCATTCTCTTCACAGTCAAACGACTTCGACCCAAAAGAATTGCAATTGCATGGAACACACCCTCTTGTGGATTGTAGCCCAAAAGTTTGAGGCTGGCATGGAAGAAGAAGTACATTGAAATTGTAGTAATTAATCCACAATGAGGTAAGATGCACAAAAGAGATCAGGCTGGAGAAGAGGAAGCGGGATTATCAGGATTCCTTCCAGATGTTAGAGCAATTAAGTTGTTATTTGGTAGAGTGGATATTTTCTGATATCCAGAGAGAAATTGTTTTAAAATACCATCAATACTAATAGCAGAAGTAGACATCATTCTTTTTTAACAGTTTTGTTTTAGTCAGTCACCTCCTGTGCTTTCTGAAGTTGCCATGAGAAGTAACTTATACTTTGTATTTCTAACTTTAAAATTTAGTTCACTTTATTTCTAATCATCTAAATTTATTACTTTCAGAACTTATGAGTTGCTTTTACTTGGTAATCCTTTCGACAGTATTGACCAGCAGTCTAAAGCTAAAATAAATTTCAAAAAATTTATCCTAAAATTTGATCTATTTTTTTTATCATAGACCCATAAATACTTCTAGTCTTGGCTATAGTAAGTAATTTTCATTACAAATTACAGGTAATACCTACTCTGACTAAATAATTGATTCAACAAACATCTAGTTTTCTTGGGTTTTAATTATGGAAACTGACTTAATGAGAAAAGAAACATAGGAAAGCACTAAATTAGAAAAGTAAAGAGAAGTTGTCAATTGATAAATTGTTCACATATATATCATGTAAGTATTCGTAACACATCATTTTCTGCAGTTAAGTTTGTATTACTACTTTTGCTGCCTTTCTTGAAATGCATGCTATCAGACTTGGGTGACTATGTTGAACACACCAATGGATATAGGAGTCACTATTAGGAAAAATTGAAAGCATGTATCTTGCTTAATGTGTAACTTCTTAACTACTTAAAGATAATAATTTTTTTTAAAAAAAGCATGTCACACAAGCCTTCTCAGTATAGAATGTCACATCGTTAAGATATTTCATCTGGAAAATTGGTCTCAGTAATTACTTCTTTGTAAAAAATAATTTCTATTTTGGAAAATTAGATTGAGTAATTACTTCTTGGTAAAAATAAACATTACCATTTTATGTTAATCACCCAAAGAGAAGTGAATAGGCCTCATTATGCATATTTGAAATTGTTGTTGAAATTATTTAAAAAATGTTTCAGAAGTTAAAATCACACTGAAAAAATAGGCTTTTAATCTGACTAAGAAGAATTTGATTGTTAAAATAAAATGGGCTATCTGAACTTGATAATTTTAATATTTACATTGACTGCTAATTTTAGTTTTCTTTCTCGTTAACTCAGATTTCACTATATTGAAAAAAATATCCAATAGTGCCAGAAAATGCTATGATGTTGAAATCAAATTTACCTGCACAAGGAAAAATTAAAACACAAATATTTTTATTCACACTAGAGAAATTCATGGAAAATCCTAGGTACAAAGAAGTGATCTCAGGTACGGTGGCTCACACCTGTAATCCCAGCTACTCAGGAGTCTGAGATCTGAGAATCATGGTTTGAAGGTAGCCTGGGCAGAAAAGTCTGTAAGACTCTTATCTCCAAATAACTACTCTGAAAAAGTCAGTAGTGGTGCTATGATAGAGTGCTGGCCTTGAGCACAAAAAGGCTTAGGGACATTGCCTAGGCCCTGAGTTCAAGCCCTGGACAGGCAAAAAAAAAAAAAAGATCAATCATTAGAAAAGTAATTAAAATAGAGGCATATCCATTTCAGTATTACTTAGCACAGTGTATAACTGTTGGAGGCATTACATAGTGTTAGGGAAATAGCTGAACAAATCAAATGATGATGCATTCATGCTATCAGATGAGGAGCGATTGTCAAAATACATTTCAAAGCGATGTAAAAATGTTTCTAAGAAGCAGCAAAAAGAATTCTACAGATTCTATTACATACTTAGGGCACACACACCACTCAGAAACACATAAATACAAATGTAACTATATAGAACAAAACTAGAATATATGCTAAATTAGTAGAAGAAATACTTTCCATTGCTAATATTTCCAAAAATTTCAATAGATAAGGTAAATTATAGATATTACTTTAAATTCAGGTAGTAGTTTACATTAAGGTAGTACTTTACATTCATTTTTATTTCCTAAATTTTCTTTATTTGGCATATGTAAACACACACACACACATATGCACGTATAAGTTTGTGTACAGGTATACATGTGTATATAGATCTATATGCATATTTTATGGACTCAAAATTTTATATTAAATGATTTTCTAAATCATAGCCATTATAAATAAATTCCAATACTGATGTTGCCAGAAAATGCATAAGATGAAATGTCATCTTCATACATCTCAAATAGTTAAATAATGTAGCGTAAAAGGCTAAGTGACTCCAAAGTAAGACTACCAAGCTTCACTAATACAATTTTTATTCCATTTGAGCTTCAAAAAGCCTTATTTCAAAAGCTAAAAAAATTTCCCTAAAATATAGAAAATTCCCCTAATGATGAGATCTAAGGGCCAACACTCCTAGCTAACAATCAAGATTAATACCGTAACACGAACACAGGGAAGAGTGCTGGTCCATGTGTAGCAGAAACTTGGCTGGGTTCCCATAAATAATTCTTGCTAGGAGAAGTAATAAAATCCAACAGGCAAGTATTGATTCTTTTGTGCCAAGTACTGCTCTAAAACCTTTCATCAGTGTGAATTCTCAGGAAAACTCCTGAAGATGTAATTGTTATTACATTTTAAAATATTGGGGTAATTGTGGCATGGAAAGTTGCCTAAAGTTACAAACTGGTGAACTATTGAGTCAGGATTGTGCTGCAACCATTCTAGATTCAAAATCAGTGTTCTTTACACTCTTACACACAAAATACTGCCTCAGTCCTTCACTTTGTTATTGATTGATTAATTGATTGATTGATTGTGTCTTAGGACAAAGCAGTATTGAGATATGTAGGGTGTGAAGTAGAGTTGAATTTCTGCTCAATTTCTGTTATAAAGGCATTTTGTTGAGTTACTAATGTTGTCTTTTATTTTAAATTGATTCACTTTTTTTTGAGAATAGCATTTATTTTAAAGACATCTCCATTTAGGAACAATATTAGTAGCAATAATACTTAACATTCCCTTTAACCATCCCATGTTAGTGTCTCATGCCCTGTGTCCACTCTCTGCAAGGAAGTGTGCAGTGCAGAATTCTGGTACCCAACAACCACCAGCTTCCATTCTTCTGTTTACACAGAAGAGGTTCATTCTCTTCCAACTTCCTGTGCTGAAATTCTAACCTCTGTTGTGATGGTATTAGGAGGCTGGGATTGAGGATTCAGTCATGACAGTGAAGCTCCTCAGGAATGACATCAGTGGCCTAATAAAAATCATTTCTCCACCACACGAGGTAGCTGTGAAGAGATGCTTGTCAAGAGGACGCAAGGCCATCAGCAACGAGGGACCTGACAGTACTTTACTTTTCAACTCCATTGGTGAAGAACACATTTCTGCTCTTTCTAAACTACTCCATTTAATGTTCCTCTGATACAGCACAGGAATGAGCTAAGCCCAGGCGCAGGACTCTCCTGTGCTTCTTCAAGTCACTTCTAGTCCCAGAAAGGTATTAGAAAGTTCCTATTAACAGGAATCTGCTAATGGGAAAATTTTGCTTGAGTCCTTCCTATGGATCTGGACAAAAAAAAAAAGATTCTGGTAATCTGTGCCCAAATAGGCTTTTTGTATGAAATCCTTCTGCCTATCTTTTTCTCCCTAGAGTCAGAACTTCACTATAGAAGAAGTCAAAAGCTTTCCATGATGCCACGTTCTCTCTGATTTAAGCTTCATAGATGTGCTTTTTCCTTGAATATATATATATATGTATATATATATGAAAGATAAGATCTCACTGTGTAATTCCATTTTCTGAGTGTTGGAATTATTAGGCATGAACTTCAATTCCCAGCCAAAAATTTTTCTGACTTGTTTCCTGGAATATTTAAGCAGACACAAACCTTATGAGGTTGCATCTACTGTATATGAAGAAGGCAAATTATAGAAAGAAGGAATATACAGCCAGGAATGAGGAACTTGGGATTTGGTGTGAGGCAAGGTGTTACCCAAATTTCTTGTTTCTCTAAGGTACAATAATAAGCTCTGAGATGAAATAATGGTTTTTCCTCTTATTTTTCATTTTACTCCTTCCTTAGAATCCCTACCCTCAACTCTTTAAGGATCTCAAATCTATAGCAGCAAATCTTGTCTCTTTTTACTCTGCAACTCAGCACTGAAGGGTATTTCCTTTCTTCTCTTTTTACTTCTTTTCCGCTTCCTTATCATTATTTGCATTTGCTTAGTAAGGTTAGAACCAAATTTGGTAACTAGAAACAACTTTCTTATTTTTAGTATGATATTGCATTTGTGGCAGGGGATAATCTGTTTCTTGTGTTTGATATACACATGAGCAAAATTAGGATGTGGAAAGGAACAAAATCCCTAATTATAATGAATACCAGATAAGAGCTATATTGATGCTCTACATTTCCTGGGCAAATTCCTTTGTTTATTTTAAAAAAATTTGTTCATTCATAAAAGTGAGGTTCCTCCAAATGAAACCTGAGTTCCTTCCAAAAATTCTCATTTAATTTCTACCTCGTTTAAACTCCAATATATGTTTCAAAGTATAAGGAGAGTTACTTTTCAAAAGGTGTCAGTGGGAAGATGTCTAATTTGGCACTGGCAATCTGCACACGTAGTAATTTGGTTAAATGGCACTAGGGACTTTCCAGCTGCAGCAAACAGATCACACATGCCATGCAATGCCTTTGCCATTACCGGAGCTGGGGCCCGATATGCTCCCCGAGGACAGCCACTGGAGCTGCTGGAACCCCACCTCCGGGGGGACCCCAGCACCCGCTGTGCCCTCTGGGGCTGCTCCTCCTGCTGGTGCACCTGCCTGCGGAGGCTGCACCGTCTCCCTAGGAAGCCTGCTTTACAGACACATCTTCCTGTCATGTCACATTGCGGTGACACAGAGCCCAGGGGATCGCAGTGACAGAGCTCGCAGAATCGCTTCGCTGGATCCCACCACAGATTGGGCTTCAAGATCCAACAGAAAAGGAAAAAAAAAACAACACAGAAAAACAAAATGAAAAGAAAACAAAGAGCATATGGTATTATTCAAGAGATAGAAGCAGATGATATTTTCAAACTTCCACTGAAAGGTTTGACATCTGAGAATTATTTGCTTTGGCTTAATAGTCTTTTATTACCAATAAAATGTATTGATGTGATAGACTTTGTGGAAATCCACCAGTTCTCAGAGAAGATTCTCAAGGGACATGTTCTCCTGAATGCAGAGCAATCGATAGGTTCAGGGGCTGAGGATAACACACTTTAATTGAATATTTCATTTTTACCAAAATACATCTAAAAATATATTGATCTGTTTCCCTACTGAAAACTTGTCAAGTTAGTCATTGGAACCAACTTTCAAATGATAGAACTGGGAAGACAGCATGTGCTAAGAACAAAGGGAGTTACACATTTTATTTCTAAAAATGTAAAACTAAAGGAAAGAATATTTTTTCTCTCCAAAGACCAGAATATGTTCATAGTTTTTTGGCTTCAAAAAGGCTATATATCAAAGGCTATATAAATTGACTACTAAATAAACGTAGAATGCAGGTCAATTGGAAAGGACAACAAGTTTTGTTCTAGTTGAGAAAATACATCATGGAATCCTATCTGTACCATTAGATGATCCTGAGTCTTGATTTTAACATTCAAACATGCATGAAACATTCCCCCTCAGGCCACTGAAAATCATGAGGGAAGCAGTAACTCCTTACCTTACATTCATCACAGTGCTGCCCTTGCACGTTGGGCATGCATTCACACTGTCCAGTTTGCCTGTGGCAAATCTCTGAGAAGGAGCCATTGACATTACAACGACAGGCTGTAAAAAGAAAAGACAACTATGGCTGGAAAAGTATTTTCAATACAGATTGAGTTACCTTCCCGGAAATGTTTGGGGTCAGCAGTGTATCTGATTTTGAAGTATGCTTGGAATTTGGAATATAATGCATAGACTTTAAGGATTGAGCACTGCTCCTGATCATAAAATCGAAGATCTGCAATGCTCCTACTCTTGATGTAGTTTGTTAAATAACGGTACACCCCACCTGTAACACTGACACCTAAATTCAGTAACAAAAGTTTCCTATGCACTAAAGTAAGCATGTTATCCTTTCTAGCAACTCTACAAACTGTAGAGGGAACTCATATAAAGGCTCAATGGTTGGCACCTCATGTGCTGTTAATGTTATTATAGACTGAAGGCACTGAATTTAGAAGTAACCAGAACAAATATAAGGTTTCATGTTTATCAGATAGTATAAGTGGCCAAGATTCTTAATGAAACTTAAGATTAGGTATAAGGTTATTGGAGATAATATTAAAGGATTATATTTTAATTTCAAATGATACAGACTGATTCAAAAGCCAGACTAATTTTGAGAAAGTATCACATTGTCATGTCATAGTATTCATGTCATTATTAATGAAATGACAATTATCCTTTCACTATAACAATTGTTTACCATACACCAGTTTTTGTATTACAAAAATGAACTGAAAAAATATACATCCTTTTATACGTAAAAATATGCAAGATTGCCAACATTGCTTCAAGCTTACTAGGATTAAAGCATTATATTTTTTCAAATCATTTTTTTTGTGTTTCATATACCATCTCCATAGATAGAACATATGTATGGTTTTGGGAATCTTCTATTATTTTTCTGTTATAAAGTTGTCAGATGTTATTCCAAAACTTATAATCAATTAGACTAAATGCTGGTATTCTTTTTTTGTCACAAATAGGATGGTAATTAATGACTTATATTATGCTCTACAAGTACATGCTAATAGTACAGATAATTGCATTGACACGAACATAAAATTGTGAGGGGGAGATGACATGAGGATTTAAACTAATCATAGATGGTTAATGTTGAACAATATCTCTTTATACTTTGAGGACAACATAAGAATGTATTATAAATAGCTACTCTATCAGCTATGCTATTATTGTGTTCACTTGCTTCTGGATTACCTTTCCCCTCAACGCTCTTCTAAAATCTGCTTGATTTTCTTCCAGCAAAGTTTTGCCTTCAATCTCTACTAACTCAAGACCAGTATGGTGGCCACTGAGACATTGTCTGGGCAGCAGCCTGTTATATTCTCAGGTAACAGCCTAAGAACATCCATGGCAGGAATGAAGAGGAAAAAATGAAAAACATACTTTCTTTAAATATCTATTTTTATCTGGACAGAAGAAATGTATGGTATATTACTATGTTTATAAATTTTTCTTGTGTGTATTATACATGAGTTTAAAAGTGTTCTGCAGTTTAGAACCTTTAAATCCTTTTTTTTCCTGCAAGTAGCAACTACAAAATTAAGTTTACTATAAATTTAGTAGCAGTCCATAAATGTCCCCTTAAAAGTAACCAAAGGAGCTGGGCACCAGAGCCTCATGCTGCCATCTTACTAGACTTCGGTGGCCAGATTCTGGAGGATCACTGTTAGTAGTTATGCTTCTAACAAAATAACTGGCAAAAAGTTGGGCTGGAAGCATGGGTCAAGTGGTGCTCAGGTATGCCACAAGAAAACTGAGAAGACTCTGAATTCATACTTCATTATCACAAATAAGGAAAACAATAATAGAATTTAAAAAATAAACATGTAGAAAAGTATGATACTTAATATTTGTAAGTTTAAAACTGTGTTCTTGGGGCATCTGTAGTTTACTGAAGTAAACTAGTAGAATAGTATCATCATCTTTATGGAAGGGATTATTAGGAGACAGAGAAAGAACATTAAATGATGAACTGGCCTTAGAACTGGTGACTCATTGCTTCTCACAACTCTAAAAGGTAATGCTATCAAATGACCAACCACATGTACGTATCGCTATGCTCTAAGACACACTGGATCCTCTTTATGTATTAAATTCTCTAGTCTACACACACACACACACACACACACACACACACACACACAACCAAAAAAACCCTCATGCCCTCCATTATCCATGGGAAAACAGTCTCAGCAAGGTCAGAAATCTTGTTCAGTGAAGTCACAAATTTAGAAGGCATAGATCCTACATAATTTGTCTGCTTATAAAAACATATTAAGTTCCCTATGATTCTTCACAAATGTGGAATTCCACAGCATTTAAACTCATTCTAAGACTGATGGAAATTTTGCTTTCAAGCTAGGAGCTATGATTTCACTTGTAACCCAGCTACTTGGGAGGACTGTGGTTTTAAGGAAAGCCTGGAAAAAATGTCAGTGGGATTCCCCTCTCATTCAGTAAGCCATCCCTACTGGGCCTCTTCCAGTTGAATACCTCCAGCCTGGCTTTTTTGTGCCAGTCTTGAAGTAAGGTCCTGGGTGCTAGGATTTTGTGCTCAAAACTAGAGCGTTACTACTTGAGCAACAGCTTCATTTTCTGATTTTATTTTTTAGTGGTTAGCTAGAGATAAGATTCTTACAGACTTTCCTGCCTAGGCTAACTTTGAACTGTGATCCTCAGATCTCAGCTGGTGAGTCACCAGCACCTGGTCCAGCTCTGCTTTTTGATGACTATTTTGGAAATGGAGTCTCATAGTCTTTTCTGCTCAGGCTGTGTTTGAACTGAGATACTCTAGATTTTAGCCTCTTGAATAGCTAAGATTATAGGCTGACCCATAGATTCGCAGCTTCTCTTCTTACAACTCAAATTTAGCAGAAGTGAATTGCTGGTATCATAACTTGCTCTTCCCTAAGGTTATAACAACCAATGAAGCTGTTAATGTCACATGATGCACTGGAGTGCTAACTTGGGCTTGTATTCCATTCCATTTTTCTATTATGGAGTCATCTTTGCATAATAATGCATTAACACTATTACAAAGCATTTATAAATGCTCTGCAACACTGAATAATAGCAAAGGAAATAAAGATAAGGGCAGGAATGTCCTGTCCTAAATGGAGGAAACTAGAGTAGCTGAATTCTGGGAAGAAAATACAAAGCTAACATTGTATAGTTTTAAGATGAAGCTGTTTACTTAATTATAATACCTATGTGTGAAAATATTGGCAGACTTTTATGTTAATAGACTTAAATATGAAATATCAGACTCTCTGAAACATAACCATTTAATGCTTACCGATGGGCACTAATGAAATAAAATGGACAGATAAATGTATTTCAAGCAAGTGATTAGAATTGAAGTGCCAAAAGAGAATTTCCAAGGCAATTTCCAAGAATTAATTTCCACATTCTCTTTTTCTGCTATGAACACATACTCATTTCAAATCTCCATATTACATGCAAACAGACATATGTTTGCCATCGAGAAACACATCCGCAATGCAGCCATTTGCAAAGGATTTACTCTGTTTGTACAAAGGAATACTTTGGAATATGCAGACCCTGTGTCTAGTCTGTGTATCTGTCATCCGTGCATTAGAGATAATTTCCTTGTGTCCAATCCCCACTCAAGAACTCATCAACTACTCTGAGGTATAATACATCAATTCTGTCAGTAGCATCAATAGTTCAAGACTTACGCTGACAGTTCCTTGCATCAACTGCGTCTCCAAAATATCCATCAGCACAGAGCTCACAGTACCGGCCTGTTGTACCTGGCTTACATATCAGACAGGAGCCAGACAAGCTGTCACAGCTGCCAGGGACCGAGAAGTCAAGGTTGTCATTGCATTGGCATGGTTGACATGATCCTCCAGGTACAGAAGGTTGTCCAAAATAGCCTTCCGCACATCTACAGTGAAAAATTCCATCAGTCAGTACTTCAGTATTCCTAGACAATGTTTCTATATTCCAGTCATCTTAGGAGATGACTTTTCCTTTTAAGAATTCCTTGTCTCAAACACAAAGTGATTTAAAAGAACTGTTTTGTTATAACTACAGTGTAGATACAAGATGAAATCTTGCCAGCCCTGCTGGTAATTAGATTTCAGTCAGACCAAAAAAAGAAAAAAGATCATGTCACTGGCACTGAAGATGAGACCAAAGCATAATAAGAAATCTGCTGCTGGCACTCTGGAGGAAGCCGAGTCAAGTCGCAAAGCCTTTGTAGTACAACACATTTTATGACTTCATTCCAATTGGCTGTTTTCTGTGCAAATATGTAAGATTCACATTTCTTTGTTGTTCTTACAGCAGGCGCATATTATTAAAAAAACAGGCTCACAAAGAATTTCAGTAGAGAGTGTTCAGAATCTATTTAATAGAAACTGTGACTTAGAGTGTTATATTGTTATTTGGGTGAGGGCTGTGGGTGTCTCTGAATTAATAATACGTTTGCCTACATTTGCATGTAGATGCAGACACAGGTTTCCAATAAAAACTCTTTACTGGAGGAATTTACATGAATATACCTGCCTACTATAGTCACATGACATAAAAGATGGTGAATTGTACTAGCAGATTCAGGTCTTAAAAAAATCTATTCTCTCAGATGATACGGCAAAACATTTTCATTATTTATAAGGCATGGCAGAGAAGAACACTTGTAACATTTTGAAATTATCATGATTTTAATGTTTTTAAATGCTGCTTAATCACTCAGATCCTAATAGGTGGCACCTATTTGAATTCTGTTCTGTCATCTCTTTCATCTGTATTTTCTCGTACTTCACATTAAGCCACTCTTGCCAAAGCAGGCATGAGAAAAGACACATGACGTCAATGATCAGGCTAGGTCTGTCATCTTCATCTATGCCATCTCATCAAAAGTTTTTGCAGCAAGGATTAACACTGAGTTGAAACAAAAACTGTGCAGAAGATGTTTCCTCTCATAGTAGAAGCTAGATCTAAGTTATAAACATATATGAAAGATATATAGGGATTCATCTATATCTATTTATCTATCTACCTACCTACCTACCTACCTATACATATGTTTACACAAACAGACTAAAGCATGGTATACTCAGGGGAGAATTCTAATGGTATAATCCTCTGAACAGCTAATTAATAGCTTAACAAATAAGTACCAGGAAGCTAAAACATATTTAGTTGGGGAAGGGGAAGAAGGAACAAGTACAGTCATTACAGTCAATCTCCAATTGGAAAAATGGCACCATGTAATTTGAGGGTGTGTATGGGACTAGAAGAAATAGAGAAGAATTATGGAAGGATGACACTGATCAAGATGCATACTATTTATGATCTGACTTGTTAAATTGAAACCCCTTTGCACACTACTTAAAAAAATAATACAGGAAAATAAAATTACCTTCATTGCACACTACTATTATACCCACTGACACATATGGAGTTCATTTTTAGGGTGAAGCTCCATTTGAGACAGAAATGCCAGAATGTCATACTGAAGATACATTAACAATATAATTGCAGGACAAAGTCACTAACTTGGTATAGTCACTTTAGGGAACTTTAGGCATCATAATAATCTTATAGGTTTAATGTGTTAGCATATCCTAGTTAATAAGATTAGTAGATTTAATTATATCCACAAACTGGTTTATAAAATGATAAAAGTTATATAAACATCGCTTAAGAGAATACTTCCACCCACAAATATAATTACTTATTCATCCATGATTATAAAATATATCCCCACACAACCCTTTTAGGAGTGTTATTTTACATCATAAAAGTACGATTTTAGGGTCAGGCATTGTGGTACACATCTGTAATACCAAGCTACCTGGTAGACAAGATAGGAAAATCAAGGAAGTGTGAAGCCAGCTTGGGCAAAGTGAGTGACAAATCCTTTATGAAAAACAAACTAGAAGTTTAAGGACTGGGAATATGGCTCAGGTGGTGTAACACTTGCCAGGAAGAGTGCGACCCTGAGTTCAAACCACACCACAGCCAAAGTAAGAGGAACTTTCTGAAGTTTAACCCAATTCTTCTTGCTGTGTTGAATATTTGGAACTTATGAAGACATCCACATCACATTTCATTTTTTTTACCACTAAGAGAGTGACTTTGCTCCACTTAGAACAAGAATGTATAATGATCATTATCGCAGCCAACCAAACCTATTATTTTCAGCTCACTTTCCTCAAAATGATTTGTACTCTCAGGAGAGATGGCATTATAAAACAAGGTCTGGGAATTTTTCTTAACACAGATGACAATTAATAAGTCCAAAATTCTTTTACAATTAAAAAAAAACCTTGATCCACAAAGAAAATAACTATAATTACACAGAATAACTAAAGAAGCATCTGTCTTTTATTTTTATTGCAGAATAGGTAAGGATATTTTGTGAATATGCATGATAGAAAATTCCTATCACTTTATTGAAAGGAGGATACTTCTACAACATATTTAGTTTATTACTGCTGTACAGATGTGTGTGAGAGAAAGAGAGAGGGGGGAGAGAGTGAGAGCAAGAGAGCAAGAGAGCGAGAGAGAGAGAAAGAGAAACAGAGAGAGAAACAGAGAGAGCTTATACATAGAACAGCATTCAGAAAGCCCTGTAAAAATGTTACCTTGGAGTTGGGGGCAGGTGAATCATGCCTATAATCCTACATACTCAGAAAGCTAAGATGTGAAAATTGTGGTTCAAAGCGATCAGAGCAAAGAAGTCTGTGAGATTCTCATTAACCAGCAAAAATCCAGAACTGGAGGTGTGACTCAAGTGGTAGAGTATCAGCAAAAAAGCCCAGAGACACTGCCCAGCCCCTGTGTTCAAGCTCCAGTGTCAGCACAGTAATAAAATGTTTCATGTAAATTGTTGCTAAAATAAAAATAAAAAATAATTTAATCAGGGCACTCCATGAATGAGAAGACTCTAGATAACAAAGGAGAAACCGTATTCAGAAGAGGACAGTATATCAGAAAAGTCTGGAAACAGAAAGTCAACACAACAACAACAACAACCAAAAGTAAGAAGGAGTTTGCAGCTCCAGCCCTGACTCCCTTGGTGCAGGAAGCCAGACAGCAGACAGCAGCATGAGCTGTGAGATCAATGATGCTTCCTTTAATTTTTAAATCCCGTGTGGGATTTTCTGTGAGGGAGACTTCCCTAGTGACAGACCAGCATTGGACTGGCAGACTTTCACTCCCTGTATCTTGGGGAGCTCTGTTTGCAACTGAGGTACTTTGGTGTCCTGAAAACAAAGAGCTATGACAGTTTAGGGACATCTGGACAAAGAATCTGTGAGGGGGATGGCAAAACGCTGGTACACAGGGAAAGGCTTTGACATGGGTAAGCTGAGACGTGAATAGAAGATCAGTAAGTCAGATGCACAGTGGTTTCTAGTCATGCCTCATCCTGGGAAGAACAGTTCAGTTTCATTGTCTGAAAATCATTTCATTAATGAAGTACTGAACCCTGGGCTGGCAGAGTGCTCAGGTTTTAGGAGCTACTGAGTGGCTGTGTGGTCGAAAGCCTGGCAAGGTTTTATGGTTTTCATTTCTAAGAGTATTTTATTTTATTTTGAACTAGCATATGTTACAGGCAGAGTCTGAGTGAGAACTACCATGGGAACTTGAAAAGCAAGGAATAATCACAGCCATCATGTCCTAGGATGCAGGGACTAGGTGAGAGAAAATTAGATGCTCTTGGAGAGGGGCTGGCATTGATGTGCGTGAACTGAATGAATAGAAATTTAGGAAATGAGAGGTGCAGTGGTGCCTAGCTCTGCCTATAAGCAGCGAGAACTTTTATTGCCTAAGGACTATTTCAATAACAAAGTTACAAGCCCTCAGCTGCCTGTGTTCTCAGGTTCCATGAGATTCTGGCTGGTTTCACTGGTCAGCAAGAAGGCAGAATGTGAGATTATACTACCCTGAAGATGTGAAATAAAAGGAGCAATCATAGCTGAGGAAATCTTTGGACACAATATTTAGGGGTAAGACAATCAAGAGAGGCAGTTGTGCAGAGGAAAGAATACTAGTATGAGGAAGCTCAGAAATTAAAAGCAATGCAGGAAGCATGTTGGTAGATCACTCTGCCCTCCCAGGCTAGAGAAACTCACAGTGCCTGAGAATCCTAACAGAACTACCACCACCAAACTTGTGGCTGGAAGAGTGTTCAGAATTCAAGAGCTATCTACTCCGGTTATGGGATTTGTTGTCAGGCAGGGCTGAAATTTTGGAACCCAAGACCTGGGGCTTATATAATATTCCCTAGCCTTCTCTCCTCACAGGTTAACAAATTATGAGGAAGGGTCTGAAATATATGAAACCAGCAGGCAGAATACCTGACCCTCTCAACTACCAGTGGTGCAAGATTTAGAGGTTTGATTTTAATTTTTCCCTATTCTCAGGCATATTTAAAGGATGCAAGTGTGTTTCCACAGAGAACACTAACAAGAAAGCCTGTGAAGCAAATGGGAACCTGCTTGGCTGGAAATAAAAACCAAGCACTGTGAGGTCAGCAGTGGATTTTAGGAAACAAAGAGAGGAAGATCTAAGCTGGAAATAGCACAGAAATAGACAAGAGTCTTGATCAGCCCCAACCCCAACCTACAGATTATGCCAAACCAAAACACAAATGATTTAAGCTAGTTTTCCTCTATATGAGTAGTGCTGTAGATCAGATTGCTGTCCTGAGTATGAATGCAATAAGTTATGACCCCCATTCCAGCAGTGTCAAAGTACATTCAAGTCTCTACCATCCATGCTTGGCTGAACACTTTGACTACAAGGCTATAGAGGAATAAAATCTCTAGCCAATGGTTTGCCCTCAGATCTAAATGCAAAAACACAAGAAATATGAAAGAGCGAGGCACATGACACTTTCAAAGATGGATAGTGAAGAGGAAGAAAGCCAAGACAAAGGACTCAGAAGCGTGATTATAAAAATGATCAATGAAATGAAAGAGGTCATATATTAAAAAGCTGAATGAAGTCAAAGAAGACGCAAATGCCTGAATGAAGTAAGGGAGACCATGTAAAATATGAAAGAGACATTCAATAAAGATTCACAAAGTCTGAAAATATCAAAGTAAAATTCTGGAAATAAAAGACTTAATAAATCAAATAAAAAGTATGCATAAAGTTTGTCTAGTAGACTAGACCTAATTGGAGGCATAATATCAGGGCTCAAAGAGACAGTAGCTGTATTAGAACAATAAGGTAAAGAAAAAGAAAACAAAGAAATGTGAATGAAACATGCAAGACCTCCAGGAGACTATTAAAAAAGCAAATTTATAAATCATGGGTTTAGAAGAGAAAGAAGAGGTACAAGCAAATGGATACAACATATATTTAATGAGGTAGGAGAATTTTTTCCCAAATCTTTGGAGAAAGAGTCAGCCATTCAGTGACAGGATACTTTAAAGACATCCAGCAGACAAAACAAAAAGAACTACTCCAAGACATATTATATCTAAAATACTAAATCTAAAGAAAAAGGGAAGAATATTGAAAGCTAAAAGAGAGGAGCATGAAGTCACATAATGACAAACTACCAGAATAACAGCAGACTTCTCAGCAGAAAGTCTAAACTGGACAGTTTGGAAAGATATACTTCAAGACCTGAAAGAATTTAACTGCCAACCTAGATTACTGCATCCAGAAAATCTATTCTTTTAAATTGAAGGAGAAATAAAATCCATCCATGATAAACAAAAAAACTATAGGACTTCACAACCATTCATCTCTCTCACTGTATGAGATACATATAGTAGAGGAAGATAAATACTACTAGGAAAATATGGGTAAAAACAGATAAAATGAAAAGGAAATGAAAACTACAAAAGAATCAAACCATAAAAAACACAAAATTACAGTTATTACTACACATTTTTCCATAGTAACTAAATAGTAATGGTCTACACTCTCCACTCAAAAGACACAGACTGCCAGATTGGATTAACGAACAGGACCCACCATTTGTGGCTTAAAGGAAATATATCTCAGTGACAAAGACAAATACAGGCTTGAAATGAAAGAACATAAAATATTTCCAAGCAAACAGAGCCTAAAAGTAAGCTGAAGTAGCTATAATCATATTTTACAAAGTAATATTTACAACAAAAGTAGTCAGAAAAGTCAAAGGAAAGGATTGACCCATCAAGAAGACATAATAAATTGCAAATATTTCTGCAGTGAATAATGGCAAACCAAATTTCACTTAAAAAATCACTGCTGGACATAAAAGTACAAATAAACCACAACATAAGAATAGCAGGTTAATGTCTAACTGTCACAAATAGGTCATCAAACAACAAAAAGAAACTGTTGAAGTTCTGAAGCAATGATTTTATAGATAAAATAGAATTAACAGATATCTACCAAATGGTCTCCCTAACCACAATAGGATATACAGTTTTCTTGGGAGCCCATGGGACTTTCTCCAAAATTAATCAATTTTAGAATATAGAAAATGTCTTATGAAGTAAGAAAGAGCCACCTGTATTTATTGGATAATTGAATAAAACTAGAAGTCAACAGAAAAATAAACAAACAAATAGAAAGTATTTGAAAACATAGGGATAGAATGATGAATGGTGACTAATGACTGTTGAACAACAAATGGGACATCAAAGAAATAAGTCAGGAAGTAGAACAAAATTCCTAGAATCAAATGAGCATAAATCAAGATTATTTAGAAACATTAGGACACAGTCAAGGCAATGGTAAGAGCAAAGTTTACATTTATAATCATGTACATAAATAGATATCTCACCTAATAAATTAAAATTCTTAAAAGAACAAAAATCTCAAATCATAGATTGAAAAAGAAAGAGCCAATAAAAATTAGTGAAATTGAGATTTAAAAAATATTTTATAGAATCAATGCAAAGAAAGATGATTCTTTGAAAAAATAAACAAAAATGACAAACCTTTCACCACACTAAACAAAAGAAGGCAAATAGTTATTTAAATTAGAAATAAGAAATGGTATAACAACTAATATTAATAAAATTCAGATATTATGAGGGAATATTTGAAAACTTGCATTCAAATACACTAAAAAAATCTAGAAGGAATGGACAAATTTCCAAATTTATTTGACAGGTCTAAATTGACCCAAGAGTATATTTATCACTTACACAGACTTAAAATGTGCAACAAGATCTAAATAGTAATGAAGTCTCCCTACAAAGAAGATTCCATGACTAGATGAATCCACTGATAAATTCTACTAGACCTTTAAAGAACAACAAAGATACTTCTCAAAAGAACAACAAAGATACTTCTCAAACTAGTTCATAAAATAGAAAAGCAAAAAAAAAACAAAAAACAAAACCCAAAACAGCACATTCATTCTATAACCCAGAATTATCCTGATACCCAAACTGAATAAAGATACAACAACAACAATAACAACAACAAAAGAAAATAATACACCATTTTTAATGAAAGTAGAGCAAAAAACTCAATAAAATAATAGTAAACTGAATTCAATAATGCACTTAAAAAGTCATACACATGATCAAAGTGGTTTCATTCTGGAATGCAAGGATGGCTCAAAAAACACAAATAAATATATTACAGCACTAGATGGGGAAAAACAGAAATCATTCCTATAAAGTCAGGAACAATACAATGTGTCCATTCTTTCACTCTTATTCTATATAGTGCTGGAATTCTTAGCTAGCAAAACAAAACAAAGAAAAATTAAAGGAACATAATATATAGAGAGATAAAATCCTATACATATCAGATCATAAAGATTACACAATTCTTGGACCTAATCAACACTTTTGAAAAAGCAGTAAGAAAGATACAAAGTTACCATATAATAATCAGCAGCTTTTTAAAATAACAAAATGCAGGCACAAAAAGAAATGGAGAAAATATTTCATTCACAATAATCTAAAAAGCATTTCTAGGAATAAACTTAATGAAGGACATAAAAAAACTTACAATGTCAGCTATAAAACATTAAAGAAAGGGGCTGGGAAGGTGGCTCAGTGGTAGAGTGCTTGCCTTGAATGCATGAGGCCCTGGGTTTGATTCCTCAGTACCACATAGGCAGAAAAAGCTGGAAGTGATGTTGTGGCTCAAGTGGTTGCGCACTAGCCTTGAGCTGAAGAGCTGAGGGACAGTGCCCAGGCCCAGAGTTCAGGCCTCAGGACTGACAAAAAAAAATTAAATGAAGTGAAGAAGATATCAATAGCTAACCTATATTATCAATAGCCTCAACATAGTATTCCTCAAAAATCCCAATTACTGTCTTTAATAGGAAAGCAAATCCAAATATACATATGGAGACGTATATGATCCTGAATAAACAAAGAAATTCTGAGCAAAAAGAGCAGTTCTGAAGGTATCACAATGCATCACTTTAAACTATTCTATAAGGCATGCAACAAAAACAGCAAGGTACTAACAAAAATCCCAGAAATAAATCCACACAACTACAGCTATCTTATTTTTGAAAAAGGAACCAAACATTCAATGAAGAAAAGACAGCCTCTTACATTATGTTTGAAAAACTGGATATCTGCACGTGGGATGAAGTTAGATCCATTTCCCTTTCTCTTTACTAATAATCCATTAAATGTAGATTAAACTCCTAAATGTAAGACCCAAAACAGGAAATATCTGTATATGTGCAGCAACTTCCTGAAATAGGACTCCAAAACAAAAGCCCAGAAAATAAGAACAAAAATGAACAACCAGGATAACATCAAATAAAAATCTTCTCTCCATCAAAAGAAACAATTGTTAGAATCAAGAAACACAGATTGAAAGAAAGTCTTTGCAACCTACTCATATGACAATGGATTGCTATGCAGAAATGAGCTAAAAAAAGTTAAACAAAAATAGAACAAATAATTCCAATAGACAAATGTGTAATAGGATTGGAAAGTTTCAAAAGATAAATTACAAATTGCTAATAAATAAAAATTATTTTAATGTTTAAGTATATGTCAATGAAAGGAAAAATCAATACATATGAGAGGCACCTGTTCACCCATGTATATAGCATATAACAGCCAAGATATAGAATCAGTCTAGGTTCCCAGTCTGAGTGAGTAAAGAAACTATGGTGCACACTTGTGTGTAAGTGTATGTGTGTGTGTGTTCATACAGCTCCACAGATGGAAAATGGAACCTCAAAATAGAGATGATACTAAGATAGATGATACTAAGATAAATAATATAAAGTTATAATTCTTGTCCATCTAAGCTGTAGTCTGAGATATGTTCATGCTTGATAATGAGAGCAGAAGATCTAAGACCACATTTATAAAAAATGAGGAGCTGAGCAAATTGATCAGCTTTCCTGACTATGCATGTTAGGACAGAGGAGAACTTCTAACACACTAATAGATACCTCCCTAACTTACTTCAACACAGAAGTCTGTGTTCCAGGAGCAACATCAGTTAGGAAAACACCATTATGGTTTTTTTGTTTGTTTGTTTTGTTTTGTTTTGGGGTCTGGTTGTGGGGCCTGAACTCTGGGCCTGGGCGCTGTCCCTCAGCTCTTTAGCTCAAGGCTAGCGCTCTACCACTTGAGCCACTTCCGGCTTTTTTCTTTTTTTTTGCTTATGTAGTGCTGAGGAATCAAACCCAGGGCCTCATGCATGCAAGACAAGCGCTCTACCACTGAGCCACCTTCCCAACCCCATGGTTTTTAAATGTTGATTTTATGCAGATGATGTGCATAGAGCAATCACACACTTTTTTTTTTTTTTGGTTGGTCGTGGGGCTTGAACTCTGGGCTTGGATGCTGTCCCTGTGCTCTTCAGCTCAAGGCGAGCACTCTACCACTTGAGCCATAGCGCCACTTTTTGGTTTATTGGAGATAAGAGTCTCACGGACTTTCCTGCCTGGGTTGGCTTTGAACCGTGATCCTCAGATCTCAGCCTCCTGAGTAGCTAGGATTACAGGCGTGATCCCAGCTTCACATAAATTTTTTACATGACAGTTTCAATCACTAGGTTTTCATGGCATCTAGTAGCTCATTCTTAACCCTGGCCTTCATTCCCACCCCTTCTCTGCTTGAATAGGCACATCTCAAAAGTGTTGCTCTTAATATTTCTGATCCATACAATTGTTTGGGTTCATAGACATACACTAAAATCATACATCCTAAGCATTCCTGGAAAACCCTAATCCAAATTCTGGCTAGACAAAGATAACATCCCATTAAGTATATAAGTATATAATATTGAAGACTAATTTTGGTTGAGATGAGATCTGCCATTTGCTATACTGTGTGTGTGCCTCATGTCATATTGTGTGTGTGTGTGTGTGTGTGTGTGATGAATACAGATAGACTTAAGACAGGAGATCATGCTTTCTGTCAGGTTTGTTTTCCCTTGGTGATTTTATTATTCAATTAGAAATCTCTCAAGAGTACATCCAACCATTCTCACCTGCAATAAAGAAAGCTGTGAGCTGCTTGAGGGCAAGGATGTATAATTCATTGGTTTGTCTCCAATAACTCACCCTGTAGCTAGCACATTGCACTTGCTAAACAGATATTTATTAAATAGAATGTAGCGTTTTCAATCATATAGGGTTCAGCAACTATTGTCTAAAATGTACAGAAAGGATCACACATTGTGCAAAGCAATATAAATACATCAGAGATAATGCTCACCTACAGAAGCAGATATAATGGCCTTTATGACAGAGCAACTGTCATGTTCCAGTTACTAAAAAAAAGTGTTGCCTGTCATGATCTGGGAAATATAAAGCATTGGATGTAAATCTGTCTTGGCAATGATATGTGCTCCTATTTAGTAATATGCTCATGTCTTCCTTTATATAAAAAAATACACAATTAAAGTTTCTGAGTTTCTGGCCGGTAAATAAATTCTCCGTATTTCAGTTCTTCATTTACAGAAACCCCATATTTAGAAATAGTACTCACTACTATTAGAATCTGGCACTGGTGCTTTGTCCCTGAAATGCTCCTGGTAGCCAAACTGTCTCTGGATGATTGGCTAGTGCTTCATTGGCATTAAGCACTTTGGCTGAAATGGACAATGGCTTCCAAAAAGGTAAGAAAGATAGGCTGAAATGGCCCTGCCGTGTGTGTGGGGGTGAAAGCAGGTAATTTCTCTTGCCCTTTCCCTCCTCTTCCCCCAGAAGGGTAGCTGAGAGGAGCATTTCAGGGCTCAACCAGATGACAGTTCTTCCTTCGGTCAACAATATCAATAAGAAAGTTTGTACCATATTTATATGAATATATAGAAGAAGCATTTCTTCAAAAAGAGTTGGAAGGAAATGTAATTAT
This sequence comes from Dipodomys ordii, assembly GCF_000151885.1. Lineage (NCBI taxonomy): Eukaryota > Metazoa > Chordata > Mammalia > Rodentia > Heteromyidae > Dipodomys > Dipodomys ordii. Next base: position 3,493,412 of record NW_012267313.1, on the reverse strand, counting down.
GCAAATTATATAAAATAATATCCATAGCTCCACTGTGAAGCAGTCCAAAACATTCAAAGGAAATTGAAATATGGATAGAGGAGTAATTAGAAGAGAATATAAATCATGGTAACAAATCACATTTTGTTTCTCTTTTCAAATATATTTAAAGTAAATTATAGACTACTTGCTGAACTGTGAACTATGAATTTAAGACACATTTTCAGGACAAAAAGCTAATTATGAGAAATAGATGGTGCCGTTGGTAGACAGTAATATAAATCTTAAAGGGATGTCTTTCCACTCGAGCAATACTTTTTAGAATGACTGTAGGTTAATTCTTAACCTTTTAGATTAAAACATTAATCAGATATTCTCTACATGAATGAAGATTTATGAAGCAATTTCTATAAGATAAATAAACTATAAAAATAAAATGCATTCATTTGACAAGTGTGATAAGAAACTTTACTTCACCTCATGAATGTAGTAGCTTTTGGGGGGGGTGGCGGGGAGGGAACACAGCAAAGGTGAGATACTGGTTGTGGTTTTATAACTCCCAAGGTACAACTCATCTGGGCAAGGTTGTGTAGAACGTGCTTACCTTTCACAGCGTGATCCTGCGTACCCCACAGGGCATTGATCACACATCAATCCAAGATTCCGGTCCAAATGGCACGTTGGGCTAAAGCTGTGTGGATTTTGTTGGGGGTAAAAAGGGACAAGAAATCAGCACACAGACAAAGTCATTAATGGTTTATTTTCATTTCTCTTTCTCTCCTACTGCTGTGACCAAAGGGCACAAGCTGGTCATGCTCACTTCCTACATAGAAAGTAGGGTCTGGCTAATGGAGAATGAGATGAAATGGTTGCTTCTATAGATGCATGGAAAGCAGGCTCCTTCTGACAAGTTATTAACTGACTTTTGACTGTTCTGGGTTTGTGATTATCTGTAACAAGAGGAAGCTGTTTTCTGGGGAGTCTCTAGGCCTAGCAAAACCAGATACATTCTTTCTGGTGTTTTACCCTGAAGTTTGAAGCAGCTGAGAGGAATCTTAGAGATTGTAGAAAACTCATTATATAGAGATGATGATAGCATGATTCCCACAACATGCCACACACACACTTGTGTGTGTGTGTAATGTTACATATGTGTAATAGCAAACATGTCATTAACATGGATGGATTCCAAGAGGAAAGTTCCTAGAACAGATCAAGTGTGCATAGTCTACCTAAACTTATAATACAAACAACCTGGCCATTGTATACTTCCTGGAATGTTTCAAAACTTACCTTGCTCTTAACATGACTCTAATTAGGGTCTGAACAGGCAGACACCAAAGAAAAAACCAGGACAGTAACCATGTGCCAGTATTAGCACTCAACTACCTGTTCTACCTTTGCCTAGTAGAGACGACATCTCTCATGCAACACTTAACCCCATGCTTGATACCCTATAACATAGCTAGCTGTTGGCTCTCAAGAGAGCCCTTGATCATCTTGAAGTGTGTGGGTTCTGTTGTTTGATCATTAAAAAATTTTTTACTGATACATAAAAATGCAAGTTGTACAAATAAATGGCCAGTACATAATGGTTCATAATATACATTGCATGCTTCACAGTGCACATTGTATGTATACATAGTTGTATATATCTCCTCAAACTTACTAATTCTTTATAGTGAAAACTTTCAAAATCATTTCTTCTGAAGTTCTGTGATACACAGGATATTTTTACCTCTAGTCATTGTACGTCAGAGTAGTCAGGAGAACTTTTGTTTCCTAACTTTAACTTAGCACCCACAGCTCCCCCTGTCTACTCTTACAGCCTCTGACAAACATCACTGTACCCTCAACTTCTACAAAATCAACGATTTCAGGTGCTATGTTGTTCTATCATTTCAGAGGTATATGCCCTCAATTAATCTTTCTCCCAGTATGGTTTCCCTAAACAGACTTATTTTATATTATGCATGACAGGACAATTCTGTAGAGGCTAGCTTGATGGCTAAATGAATTAAAAAGAGAACAACAAATTAAACACTTCAATTCCTGACCTCCTCCTGCTCCTGATAATTGTCTGGCTTTCGAATATTTTGGCAACTGGCACACCTGGAAGAGGTCACATCTGCATCCGCTGAGGTCACATCTGAATTTGATGTGGCCACACCTTTCTCCGCCCATACCCTAGATAAGGCCTAGCCCAGGCCCAGACACACTCTGTCCTAGCTCTCTCTTTCCCAGCTCTCTCTTCTCTTTTCTACTTCTTTTCTAGCTCTTTTCTCTCTTTTTCCCAGCTCTCTCTCTTTCCCAGCTCTCTCTCTTACTCAGCTCTCTTTCCCAGCCATGTGGAGGGCCAACATGGTCTGGTGCCAGCCAGAATGATGAATAAACCTACCCCTTACCTGAATACCACATGTGTGGTGTTGTTCTTACTCAGCTACCTCTTTTTAAAAACCTAACAATTGGCCACCTGCATGTGGTGTGGTATGACTGTACAATCCTTTGTGTGTGTTACAATCCCATTGGCCACTTGAGTGTGACCAGACTTGACCACATGGATTTTTCCTTTAAAACCCCTAGCTTGTGGGCCATTCAGGGTTGCAGTACCAACTCCTGAGCCTGTGCTGTGGCCCTGACTGGTCAGTGTAGGAACTCTCTCAATAAAGTTGTTTTATGTTAAACAAACAAACAAACAAGAATATTTGACTTTGGTACACCTCAGATCATGGGTACTATTTTTAAATACTAAGCTTAACACATTGTAGTCATATAAGTATTTAATAATTACTGTTTTTATGGTAGTGGGACATTAAAATCACAGTACATAGCATTTCCTATCTGGAAAGTCCAGATAGGTCCAAGGGGAAAAACCTGATTTATGATAACTTGAATTTATAATACATACAAAACAGCCCATCTTGCAAATTCTAGTTCTGCCACAAGCATCCAGCCTGTGCTCTGAGAGAAGAGAAATTCCTTTAGGAGGAAACTTGTAGACAAAGGGGTTCACAAAGCATGGGTTTTGGGGGGGAGGAATGGGTTTACACTAGGAAGATGCTCATGTGAAAACAGAAAGAAACAAGGTTTTCTCTCATCCCTACCTGTGATTTCTTATTGTTTATAAATACTAAGGAGAGAGCAGGATTTTGACTAATTTCTACTGTGTGGGTATGTCTTCTTTAAAAATTGGCATTCGAGGGCTGGGGATGTGGCTCAGTAGTAGAGTGCTTGCCTCACATTCATGAAGCCCTCGGTTCTATTCCTCAGCACCACATAACAGAAAAAGCCAGAAGTGGCACTGTGGCTCATGTGGTAGAGCATCAGCCTTGAGCTGAAGAGCTGAGGAACAGTGTCCAGGCCCAGAGTTCATGCCCATGACCAACCAAAAAAAAAAATCAAACAAACAAATAAAAGGCATCTAGTCATGTGCAGGTGGCTCACGCCTGTAATCCTAGCTATGCAGGAGGCTGAGATCTGAGAATTGCTAATCAATGCCAGCTTTGGCAGGAAAGTCCTTGAGACTCTTATCTACAATTAACTATCACAAGACCAGAAGTGGTGTTGTGGCTCAACCTGGTAGTGCACTGGACTTGAGAAAAATTGCTCAGGGACAGTGCCCAGACACTGAGTTCAAGCCCCATGACTGAAGGGAAAAAAATGGCATTCTATAACTCCCTTATCTGTGGACAAGGGATCCTCGGTAAGAATCCTGGAGTTTTCTACCCCTAGGGCACTACAGTGATTGAAAGAAAGACCATATAAATTGCTTTATTAACTCCTAGATCAGTTTACTCTAAGTCATGTCAAACATGCTTGACATGTTTTCTGATACTTTACAAACTATTGATAAAATAGGTTTCAAATTCTTATATGTCAGTTTAAACCAACAAAAGTAAAGTAAAATCGGTTCACTGATGAGAAGTAACACTTTCCAGAAAAAAATAAAGCAAACAATAAAAACATATTATATCTGACACACTCTATAGTTCAAAATATTTGTGCAAGTAAATTTTATCACCTTTTCACAAAATGCTTTGAGTTTGGGGGGAGTAGGTATAATTTTTCTTTCACAAGGTCATACCCTGATTTCCAAGAGAGTTTGCCATGAGATCTTAAAAACTTAAGAGTCTTAACTTGATGTTCTCTGCTTCATATAATCACTGTCCTTCAAATCTTCTGTTGAGGGTGAGGTTGAGTTTAACCTTTGGTAATACAATTAATTGAAATGACATATTCAAGTCAAACCTCTTCAGAAAATACATCTCTATTAGTGCATTGGTTTTCTTTAAAAGGCAGAAGATGGCATTCAACAACAAAATTAAACTCTCAAGGAGCAATAAATGTACACAGCAAAAAATATCTACAGAATTTGCCTTGGCAAAGGTAATAACTTGACTCTGATTTTGGCCAAGAGATGAAGCTAATTGTCCTGTGACACAAATTGGAACTGTAATATCATCACTGACTTCAAGTGATTCCAAGATTATGTCACTTAACTCTAGTTGGTTGAAACACCAACAGAGAGAACATTTTGATTCCTAGATTTTCCAGCCCATTACACTTAGGACACAAAAGCACAAAGAACACCAAGAGCTCGCCACAAAGATGAGAAGGAAGGGATGCTACTCTTGCAATTAATTATAAGGATTTACATATGAATATAGACTTTTATGTGTATAGGAGTTCATTTATAACTATGCCTATGTTCATGAACATAATTACCTTTACATGTGAACCTATGTGTATATGTTTATGCATGCAAATACATTAGCTTTTAAAGATTTTTAATAATTAGTATACATTAGTTGCTCTGGCTGGGGGTAGTTCATTATGACATTTCCATACAAGAACATAATGTAACCCATCAATATCATTAGTTAAAATAATTCTTCATTTCAATAGGCTTCATTATTCTATTTTCATATATGTATATAAGTCCTTTGACTTTTCTTCACCTCACTTACTCTCCCCATTCTCACTCCACCACCATGGGGCCTGTTTTATTCTCCTGACGTTCATTTTTCAGTATATTTCATTTTTTAGTGTAGAAATTATACTGAGGGTTTTCATGTGCCTGTATATTTCATATGTGCATGTTATATGCATATTTTAATCAGAATAACCCCTCCTAAATACTCAGTTATTATTAGTTTTGTTTTGAGTTAGAATTTTCTATTTTCCAACTATAAGCACTAATTTTTTAAGTAAATCCTAAAGTCAGTTCTGTAAGTGTTCAAATCTTTCACAAAGGTTAATTTTAGCATTTCTGATACATATAAGGAAAAAGTATTTACAATGATAGTAGTAGATACAACTTTGAAGGAAGGACCTACATTCTGTCCAGGCTTGTGCCAAGAACATTTTCAATTTTATTTAAAAAGGATAAAAATCTATAATGAGTTCAACAACACTATTGTATTCAAGCACATATTATCTATTCAAGCACACTTTAAGTGTTCCAGGCTTTTCGTAATTTATGTCATTTGTATCTTATTTAAACTATGTGATTCTGGAAATCAGTGACTATAAAGCATTTGAATTATTTTTACTTTTATTTGTTTGTCTAGAGTTATATTTCACTACCTAGTTATCATCTATAGCTAGAATAGATACATCACCAAGATGAAAAGGCCAAGCCAACAGTAGACACTGCAAATAGTTGATGAAGTTGATATATATGTATGATTTAAATATTATATGCTTGTCTGTGTTCATATATCATAGTAATTATACCAATCTATCTCTATCTCTCTACACATTTGATTTATTTAGCAATATTATCTAAGAAATTTAGAGCCAAATACTTGTGATACATAAGATTTATGGCCAGTAATCAATAGATAAATCACCAAGATAAAACTAGCTGAAGTCTTACACTTCAGACAAAGGTTTCAGCAATCTTTAGCTCTTTTTTCCTTCCCCCACCCCAGAATAACCTGTAAAAATTCAAATCCCATCTTCTGAGTTGTACCTGAATTTTACGTTCAATTGATACTTCAGAGTTCTGAACTCAGATTATAGTATCACTCTCAAAAATGTTTCTTTTAAAGGATAGTTCCCTTAGTTTCCCTGGATCTGTAAAAGCCTCATTGGTTTTTGATTTTTTAAAAGAACACCTTTAAGGCTATCAGATGTATTTTCCTCATCATAATTGTATAACTAAACTATGAAAATTCTCTAGATTGTTTTAAATTTAAATGACTGCATAATTTTAGCTATAAGGTTTATAAACAAATTAGATGATCACTGATTCTTCCCCCCCTCATAAAATGCTATGATAAAAATGTATATCTGACATTTAAAAATCTCATCTTAATTCTATTACGAGATATAAAACTATGATTTAGTAATTTAATAATTATTTACTGTAATTAATAGCACCTTAAAATTAGATAATTTCTACTTTATGGCAGTGGTAACACAGAGAATAAAACATGTTGCTCCTCTTTTATTCCTTTAAGAATCAAGATCAAGATAATTAAATAAAATTGGAATGCATTTATTTTAGGAAACACCCTTATTGGACATGGGCACCGATTCCTTTGTCACAGGTGGATGAGATTTTGTATTTGCTGCATTTCTTTTCTGCTTAGTAACAGCATAATTAGAATCTCTTTTCAGAGTAGCACAACTGCAAATACAGAGGCAAAGATGCTTCATGGATGCCCATTATAATCCAGGCAAACCTCTCTTCCTCGTGGCTCTTCTTCATTTGTAGTAATATTGGCCAGACTTGAAGGAAAAATCTACAATGTCTCTAAATTCAATTATACATGTATTGGGCCAGGACTGACATGGTTCAGTGGATGACTGAATTGATAGCTAAGCAAACACTGACAGCACAGTGTTTGGGAAGGAGACGCATGACAACTGAATTTCCAGAAGCCATCTCTGCTTTCCTAGGCAAATGTTAGTGTAGCATCACAAGCTTCGTGTATGGGTAAATGGTTAAGAGAATGTCATTGGGTCACAGTGAGTGTCTTGCAATATGTGACTTAACACTTCATACATAAACCACAGCAAATTTTGTATCATGTTGTGTCCAAAATAGGGACGAAGAGCCATTACTGCCGAGGAATGTATTTAATGTGTTCCTTTTAGTCACTATTCCCAGTACTTTCTTGCATGCTTTCTTCCTCTTTTCGGATCCTTATTGTGGCCAAAGGATATTTAGTTTTGTGCTCATCTAAGCTCTGGAAATACTCTAGTTACTGATATACACAAAACTATTTTCACATCTTTTAAGATCCTTGCTGATAATTTGGTAAGTAGGTAAATTAACTTATGTTAGTTTTATCACTTAAAATTCTCTTTTTTTTTTTTTGTTACTGGGGCTTGAACTCTGGGCCTTGGTGCTGTCCTGAGCTCTTCAGCTCAAGGTGAGTGCTCTACCACTTGAGCCACAGTACCACTTCTGTTTTTCTGGTGATTAATTGGAGATAAAAGTCTCACAGACTTTCCTGGCCTGGACTGGCTTTGAACCATGATCCTCAAATCTCAGCCTCCTGAGTAGCTAGGATTACAGGCATGAGCCACCCATGCCTGGCTACTTGTATTTTTTTTCTTGTTTCCATTTCTTGGAGTTCATTTCTTTTTTTATTGTAAAGATAGTGTACAGCGGGGCTACAGTAACATGAGTAAGGTAAAGTTGTAAAGTTCATTTTCAACATAGTGTCTTGTATGTCTTATTGTTACAATGGGCCAACCTATATGACCATGTAAGTGAAATGAACTCCAAGATATGGATACAAGAGGTGTTTTTCTTTGTTGCTGTTGTTTTTAAGTACTATATAATTTTTTGTTTCTTTTGTATGTTATTCCCCCTATAGTATAACCCTTGTTGTCACTGTATTTGATTTTGGTGTCCTGCATCTTGTATATACAATTTTCTAGTTTAGGGAGGGAAAGGGAAATAACAAAATGAATATTGTTTTTTATTAAATAAGAAATAGAAAGAAATTGAATTCCTATTTTTCACTAATGTCTTTAGCTCTAATTAAGTTGACAATTTATGGCTGATCATGTCTGACAACTATTTTGGGTGCTTTACATATTTTTAAGTTTATTTTTTTGTAAAGCTGTTGTACTGAGATGTTACAGTTACACGAGTAAGGCAATGAGTACATTTCTTGTTGAGCATTGTTACCCCTTCCCTTGTTGTTCTCCCATTATCCCTTCCCTTCTCTACCTCCCTTACTCCCCACGCCCCTGCAAGTTGTGAAGTTCATTTCTAATATACTGTCTTGTGGGTGTCATTGTTGCAATGGGTCACCTGTGTCCTTGTTTCAACATTTTGTAATTCCCCTTCCCCTCCCCAAATTAGACAAATGTATATACAAGATGCAGGGTACCAAAATCAAGTACAGTGACAACCAGGGGATATACCACAGGGGAAGAACAAAGGAAACAAAAAAATCACATAGTACATTAAAAACAACAACAAAGAAAGATCTCATGTCCATATCTTGGAGTTGATTTTGCCTCACATCATCTTATATGGTCATATGTATGTAGCTTTTGAGCTTTTCTGCTCATTTGATAAAATTATCTTAGATGTATACTAATTATTGCAAATGAGAAAAACCATGGGACCTATATTTCCTTGGGTCTGGCTTATTTCAGTTAGTATGATTTTTTTCTCAGGCTTTCAATTTCCTAACAAATGAGACAGTGCCCTTCTTTTTGATGGAAGTATAGAATTTTATTTGTATGATTTTCACAAGAGCTCTACGAAAGGAGCCAACTTACATTCTGAATGATGAATGGACCAAGATAGAGTTTACGTAGCTTGACCAGACATCTAAAAAGATGTGGCAAATAACAAGGTCAATGTGGTAATTTGCACCTGTAATCCCATTCACACATGAAGCACAGAAAAGAAAATTGCAGTTTGAGGCTATTCCAGGCAAAAAGAACAAAACGTATCTGAAAAAAATAAAGCTCTAGCTGAGCATGGATCAAGTGGTAGAGAGCATCCCTTTCAAATGTAGAGCTCTAAGTCTAAACTCCAATACCACAGAATAAAATAATAAATGAAACAATAGAATAAGAATATAATTAAGATAAAATGGATAATAATAAATGTTTACAATAGCCTGCCTTTGGGAATATTAACTTTAGTGGCTTAAATAGAGTATTCTCTTAAAAAGTATATTTTTTCCTTTTTCTTTTTTTAAAAAAATCTGTTCCCACAGATTATTGTACTTGATGAATAACCAGGGGAAAAATGGGTAGAAATTGTAGAATTTGTATATTAAACCTTTTCAAAATATACGGTTAATCTACTCATACAATTAAGATATAGTATTTGCTATTAAATTGATTTAATAAGGTAGACATATATAACATGGAATATCTGATAGTTCAGGAATAGTATATGTAGGTGTGCATAGAATGTGTGTCTCTTAAATATGAAAACAGCCAAATCTTGAGCTAAAGTTGTTTTTAAGTCCTTCAAAACAAATAGTCATTAAATACAGAATTTTACATTAAAAACTCTTAGTTCCTTCCTGAAAAGTTCCTGCATATATTTATACATGCAAAGTGACGGGGTACATCTGATATCAACAGTGTACTTGTAGGACTGCAAATGTGTTACTCACTTATTGGATGAAATGATCAGTGGACAGGCACAGGGCTGACAGTCTTCAGAGGATCCCTGAGTAGGATCACCATAAAAACCAGGAAGACACTGATTGCAGTAAGGGCCACCTGTGTGATCCTTGCAGTTCTGAAGAGGAAATGTACATTAGAGTTTATTATTTTCCTCTCAAGTGGCAACATGTGGCCTCCAATAGAGCTACAAAATCATTATTCTGCTTCTCATCAGGAAATGTAAATTTTCCACACTAAATTATTGATGACAGCAAAGAAACAGCATTGAAAGATACCATCTACCTTATAAATTACATGTTTCAATACATGCAAAATAAATGACTGAAATTTGTTAGGAATTTTTAATATAAAAGTTTCACATTGTGTGTGTGTGTGTGTGTGTGTGTGTGTGTGTGTGTGTGTGTGTGTAGAGTTATAAAGACCTAATGACATATGTTTAATGGGAATTGTAGCTGATACTAGGTAAAAATCAATTGTGTGACTTTAAAACTGCTGATTTAATGAGAACTGTGGGCTAATCATACAAATTCCCTGGGACTGAGCTCCCTTACTCAGCCATTAATTCAGAACTTAGTGGACTCAGATGATTGGGACAATGAGTTCCTGTGTTCTGTCAGTGAGTAGCTTGTTTTACTCATAATTAAATGTTGAGAAAATTGAAAGAATTTAAGCATATAGCAATATGTAATGAAATCACATGACACAAAGATTTTCTTTCAACATTTTGAAAAGAAAAACAAGACTATGTTTTCCCACCAATTTGTACCTTTTGATACCATTTCATTTTCAAGTATAAAAACCACATGTTTATAATAAAATCAAATAATTTATATTATTTTTTCATGCTAATTAAAGTACCTTCCTCAGCTAAGGCTCTGTTCATAGAATTCATCAAGACAGGTGTAAAGATAAGCAATCCAGTCAACCAAACACTAGAACTGTCTCTAAAACTTCCAAAAGTAAAATTCATAAATTTTTATCATGTTCAGACATCACAGAGACATAATTTCAGTTGCCAATGATACAGTAAGTGATGTATAATTCCTATTAAAATCATACAGTGTGTATATGTATTACTGAAATGTTAGATTAATAAGCATATGCCAATTACAAATTTTCTTCCATGCTGAAAAGACTTTATCAGACTTCAGGGGTATGTAGCTTTTACTTTTTATGATGTATAACCTAATGTATGAATAAAACAGCTAAAATATAAATTAAACAGAGTAAAAATCTATTAACCTGGGTGACCAGTCAGATAGTCATATTAAGTTAATAAAAGTTCTAAACTATCATTTACTTCAATATGTTTTAAAATGAGCTCACAGTTTTGAACTTATTTAGAGTCCTTGAGAGTTCAGATTTTTTAAATCTAAAATATAATCCAAACAGGTAACTCTGGCCTTCCCATTTGCATTCTGTGAAATGAAGTCAAGTTGGTAATTTATAAAGGTTTCAAGCACTGAAACACTATGCCACCTCCAGCAAATTAAACCAAGTTGTATTTCCATAATAACTGCTGATACTTGAAAGCAGGTTTTTCTTTAAAAATACTTAAAACTCATTCTCAGAATTATTTAGTACAAGTTTCTTTTTTTACTTTTTTAACATAATATAACAGTTAACTTCACTATTACATGTTATCTGAGGCCAGGCCCTGGCAGCTGATGCCTGTAATCCCAGCTAGTCAGAAGACTTAGATAAGAGGATCGTGAGTGAAGCCATCCAGGGCAGGCAAGTCTGTGAGACTTTCATCCCCAATGGATCTGCAGAAAGCCAGAGGTAAAAGTGTGGCTCAGAGGGTAGAAGCCCAGCTTTGAGCACAAGGTCCTATGTTCAAGCTCTTGGATAACCAGAAAAAACTGTCTGAATAATAGAGCCTATATAGGATCCCAAAATATGAGCCAATAAAGGATACTTTTTTCCTTTTGACTGGATCTTTATATCACTTCTTGATTTTTCCAAGTTTAGCTAGGCTGTATCATTACCAAATAATTGTTTGTACAAAGGAGTTGCAACTCCATAAGTTATAAGTCACCTTTCCCTTGTTCTCCTCCATTCTCCCCTCCTATCCCTACCCTCAATTACATAGTTCATTTTTTACATAATGCACATTGAAGATAATGATTGCATTTGCTCACCATCCTTCCTGCTGTGTCTCTCTTTGCCTATTTCTACTTCCTGCTATTCATCTAGCTAAACAGTACTTTAGTTGCTCAGAGTAGTTACTTGTTTTGATTCCTCCCCATAGTATATCCTCCTTCAGTCAGTTCATGGATAAACGAGTTGAGCCTTGTAATTGGTTTAATATTTTTTAAATTCTTTGCTTTTTGCCATGTTGACAGAATGAAATTTTATTTCATTCTATGGATTTCCAAAAGTAGAATCATATATGCCAATTGTAAATATCACAATGAAAACTCATTGTACAATTAAGTTAGGCTGATAATATTTTAGATGACATTGTAATATTGATTATAGCTTATCTAGTTTAAAACCAGAATTTCTAAAATTCAACTGCAAATTATGTATAACCAGGAGAACCTGCTGTCTATAACTACTGACTTAAAGGAGACAGAGAGGTAATAATTTTCTTACCCATCCTAATTTTATGCTTCATTAATAATCATAAAACTCGAGTATTCTAGTAGTTGAAACTATAAAAAAGCATTACATACCCATAAAGCAGAAATTAAAAATGGAAGAGTTTCACTGATAAGCATGCTACTTTTACAAGCACCTTTGTTAAGTATGCTGTAAAGGATCTTCCAAGTGTTGTTTGCCATCAAGTATCACAAGAATGAAAAGTGTGCAACCATCCTATGCGGTTTTGAATGTTTTCCAAGGTCACTTCAAATTTCTTTGGGTTAAAATGACCTTTTCCTTCCCTGTATTTTACTTATTTGTTTTGGCAGTTTGGGGGTTAGAACTCAGGAACTCATATATGCTGGAAAGGTTCCATAACTTGAGCCATGCTCCTAGGACTATGTTGCTTTATTTACTTTTTTAGATTTTGCTGAGGCCAGATTTATACCATGACCCTACACCACCATGCCTAGCTTGTTTTATTGAGATGGGAACGTCTTACCAACTTTCATTTTGCTTTACCCAACCTGCCCTCAAACCCAGTCCTCCTGATATCCATTTCCCAAATAGCTGGGGTTCCAGGCATAGTGTCACACCCAGCCCTAAATAATCTTGGTTTTTATAGGTCCATATAACTGCAGAGGTTTGTCAGGTGAATATCTGTAGAAAAATATGCCACAGATAATTAAAAAGAAGTTGAAGTGGAAATTCTAAACTAAACAACTGGAAGGGAAGAATGACCTTGGTAGGCAATCTTAAATATTTTTCTCCTTACAGATCATATCAGAATTAATATGTACATCAGTAATCAATAGAATTTCAGGAAAAAAAACACATGAACATCTCCAGAAAGTATCCATCAGGAACCTCTATCAACAACAGTTCAAGAAAACTCTAGTCTTCATGATCCAGACCATCTATGTTTCCCTAAATACCCTCGGCTGAAAGATGGGTCCTTTTTTATCTATCCAATAAACAGTCAATAAACCAGCTTCATTGGTTAAGGGCTGCAGATATCACTGCCCCCTTCTTTCTTTTAAAAACAAACTATTTTTCCTCTCAAGCAGATGGCCTCCCCTCCAAAAAAATATCATATCACAAAATGGCCCAGCAGTAACATTTGATTTTATCTCAATTAATTCAACTTGACATATTACCTTAAGGAATATTATGAATTTGGTACTGTGACATATTTATTTTTGTCTTTTTTTACGGTAAGTAAGACAAATCCATATTAGCTTTCAGCTGTGCATTTCCTACTGCATGTTAATAAAGTGTTTAAAAGGAATTCGATAGTTTTCCCAAGGTATGTTTTAAAAGGCTGTGGAATCATTAAAATGAAAATAACTTAGTCTTTCTGTTCATAAAAATGCCATTTGAAAAAATCTACTCATCCACAAATTATGGCTATCATGTTTTATACTGCAATGCAATTAAACAAAATCTTATATAGAGAAATAGAGAAAGCAGAAAGTGCATCAATAAACCTAAATGCCAAATTACATTGAAACAAAAGCCCTGTGTTGTTTTTTTTTCAACTTTGGATTTTTCCCAGAAGCATTTAAGGAGAAGGGAGAGGAGGGAGAAATGAGCAGGAGAAAGGAAACATTAAGAATTACAGATAACAGTGTCTGCCTCAAACTCAGCAGGGAAATGAGAGTATGATATCCTCCTAAATTGGCACTGTTTCAAATTGTGTTTCTGCAAGACTAATGAAATGAGAAGTGTTGTTTCAAGCTTCATGCCATGTCAGACAATATAAAACACTCATACCCTTGAGTTAATCAGAATTGTCTATTCACAGTAATTCTCCCTTCCTAAGGCTTCTTAGCAGGATGGAAAGTGCTTGGCACTTTGTAGAGCTTGTTTTCTGGATATAAGTATGAACTTTATTGTAAAGCGAGAGACAACCCTGGTGAATATATGCTACATACATTTATTATTTTTTAAATCTATACACGACATTTTACAATTAGTTAAATGATGAAAAATTGAAATTAAAACATGCAGTATATCCTCATTTTCAATGTGGAAAAAACTATTATAAGTACTAAATCATAATTGTTGTATAGACTGTTTTACATATATTATGGGGCTCTAAATCATTTTTCTCTTTCAGGAAAGCAGTCTACTTTTGGTAGATTTAGGGAGCTTGATATTCATCTCAGTTATTAGTTATGCTTGATAATAATGTATCTGATCTTACTTTAGTTTTTAGACTAATAGGAATAAATACTACTTAATTCTTGCTGTAAGATCACATATGAAAATTTTCTAAGCTGCCAACTCAGTTCATTAAGATGTGAAATTATTCTCTTTTTTTGTGGGGGAGGGGTGGAGAGAGGTTATCGGGACCTGAACTAAGAGTCTGGATGCTGTTCCATAGCATTTTTGCTCAAGGCTAGTATTCTATCACTTGAGTCACAGATCTACTTCTGGATGTTTGGCCATTCATTGGAAATAAGAGACTCATGGTCTAGCTACCTGTGCTAGCTTTGAATTCCCGTCCTCAGATCTCAGCCTCCTGAGTAGTTGGGATTGCAGGCAAGGACCACCAGTGCTTAGCTGTCAAATCACTTGACTCAGAAATTCCAGGTTTGAAAGGCAGCTGAGTTTTTGTGAGTTGCTGTCAGTCTGTCACTCAGCACCATGGAGAAAGCACTTACCAAGCATTCCCCAGTGAAGTCATCACAGGATTCTGCATGGCCAAAGCACTGACAGGGTTCACAGAGGCCACCAAGGATAGTGCCGTTCACTCTTCGGTGCCTAGGCCAACAGGACTAAAAGATAAGATTTCAGTCAGTTCTCGCTATTGCGGGGGGGTAGAGAAGAGAAGCAAATGTAAGTTTCATTTTTCCCCCTGATAATAGAAAGTAACTTGAGTAGCACACTCAGGAAATGCTTAACCAAAGCATAACTAGTGCGGAAGCACTACCAGAGCACTATTCCCCTGACATGGGGGGGCTTCGTACTGACCTTAGCGTTATTGGCAGGTATGAGATTAGAGGAAGCATTAGCTTGGTGTCTCTTCTGAAATGGTAAAATAAAGTACAGATATAAAGAATTGAAATGTGACAGGCTGAAAGTAAAAGCACAGACAGGAAAATTGAAGGAAAAGTATTGAAAATAAAGCAGCTGGCCTAAAAGGACTCACACAGAATCTTGTCGAAGAGGGCACACGGTGTCATCCCAAACCGTTCAGCTCTGGAGAGCACTCTTTGCCCACATGCCAACTTCCCTTAACCCTTTCACTTTTAGTACATCTTTGAAGTCATTTGTAAGCCATGCTACCTTTCCCTGCTCTTCCTTACAGCCCCTCCCTTACTTTTTACAGCTCACAGAGCTGACTCCCATCCCTGCATAATTTCTTAATTTCTTCCTAAATTCCTTCCATTCTATTGTGCTTTCTCAATTTCACATAATCTATGATTTATTTGGCATATATACCTACCAAAGATCTATTTCTGGTATTATTCTATTCTTGCTTTGATTCTAATCATCATTGCTTTATAAAATTGAGGTCCGTGTTACAATACAAAAGCACAATTCCTATTCCCACTGAGGATGTGGGTCTTAGGTTACTTGTTCTATGAGCCTTCTCTGAGTCTGCCATCATTCTTAATTAAGTTCCATTTCTGTGGGGATTTCTATAGACTGAGTGAGATATAAAATAATTGCAAGGCAAATACTGTTGCCCTTTGGGAACTTTATGACCCCCTTCAGGTTATAATTGCATTTTGCAGGCTATTTACTATATTTCTGGATGGTTAACTACAGCATCATATATCATAAAGAGGCTTTTGTTCAGTTGAAAATGGAAATGAGAGAAACCACTGCAGTTAGAAAGCATATAGAATTGTGCTGTGTATTGTTGAAAAGCTCTTTCTGCCTTAGGATATGATGAGGACTCCTCAATCTGAGCACCAATAACACATGTGGAAAAAGGAATACATGTTTCATATTTCACATGGTTCATATCTGGAAAGCAAAGAAAAACAACTTTCCTCTTAATTTTCCTCTTAATTTTCACAGTACAAAAACAACAACAACAGCAAAGAACAACAACCATAAAGTGTCAATTGACTATCTAATCAATTTACTGTCCTGGATGAATATCACGCCCCAAATGAAATAATAATAATGGGGGACATCTGAACTCATTTTGGCTACAGGTTTTGAACAAGCTAGAATTAAGTAGTTAAATACAGTTTCTGTACTTAATTCAGCCTTTAAAGGGATGCAGTATATTAATAACAGAACTAAAGAGAATGGCTATATAATCTAAGCCTAATTTTAAAAAAAAAATCAGGAAAGGATAGTTGAGAATATCCAGTGTTGGTAGAGAAAGTTTTGATAAATAATAGATTATTAGAAGAAAGGAACTTCAGAGTTCCAAAATTCTTCAATGCAGGATTCAGCTAAGCTCTTTTATAGATTTTTAAAGTAACTTTGTTTAATAATTATTGTGTGAGAAGTGCAGGAGGTTTTATTCCCTCCCTTTTCTATTTCTTTGTCCATTTTTTCCAGCCTTGCTTGGTTCTCTTTTTCATCTACATTTATCATTATGCAGCATCTGCAGGACCTTCCCAGACACCTGTCTCCCCCAACAGCGTTCACCTCAGTGATCATCACATTTTGCTTAGTGCCATTTATCACTCCCCTATTTATCAAGTGTCTTGATCCTATTTTTCATAGGTTTTCATTCTGTTTGCCTAAGCAGATGATCAGCTCTTTAGAAACAGAATTCATTCTTGTTTGCTTATAGACAATTTATATGGATGAACTTATAAGAGCTATCAAATATATACAGAATTCACCAAAAATAGAATAGTAAAGGAAGAATGGAATTAAAGTAGTTCTGATTGCAATTGGAATGGGAATGTAAACTTTCTGGTTTGAGACGAAGCCTGGAAGGCCTTGTAAGTAAAAGAATTCTTAGGAAGTGGCACTGTAGCTCAAGTGGTAGAGCACTCGCCTTGAGCTGAGGGACAGCGCTCAAGTCCAGAGTTCAAGCCCCACAACTAACTAAAAAAAAAAAAAAAATTCTTAGCCCGGCACCAGTGGCTCAGGCCTGTAATCCTTACTACTCAGGAGGCTGAGATCTGAGCGTCGCAATTCAAAGCCAGCCCCTGGCAGGAAAGTCCATGAGACTCTGAGCTTCAATAAACCACCAGAAAGCTGGAAGTGGCACTGTGGCTCAAGTGCTTGCCTTGAGCTGAATTGTTGAGGGACAGTGCCCAGTTCCAGAGTTCAAGCCCCATGGCAAAAAATAAAAAGAATTCTTTAATCAAAAAGATAGTATATTTTATACATAAAGCCAAATTTGGGTTGATATAGCTTACTTGTGCCTATAATAATTTTTTCTCTTATCTATATAAGTTTTGGAAAAGCAAGTACTTCAAGGAATTATATTTAGTTGTATTTCTAGATAGGCAAATGGGAGCTGATATGTGAAGGAAAACGCATTCACCATGAATATGCTTCCTAGCTTTTGGTATCCTCTGTAAACATGCATTATTTTAAAGTACAAGAAAACTGACAGATCAAGGCCTGGAGTATTTCTATAAATGGTATAATGGGGTAGTGCTATGAAGCAGAACATCTTAACACACTCATGTAATTCCCTCAAGGAACTACTGTAGAGAATTTAAACTCTTATTTTTCTGCAAGCCATTCCTTATACCATATCAGAAAAATGATGTTCATTGTTTTTAACCAGGTTTCAAATAGAATCAGTGTTCAGTCTATGAGAAGTGACTTAGAACCAAATAAAAAATTTCCTTAAAGTGATACACTAAGACACTGAGAAAAAATAATTCTTATAAATCTGGAGTAATGAGACAAAATATCTCAAATTTTAGGTAATGAACAAGTCAAAGGAAGGTAAAGACTTTTCTAGAGCTTGCCATTTCTCTCATATCTTGTGCTGGTGTGTTGTTCTAAGATTATGGGCTTCACATGGCCACGATGTGCTTAAGCTGTTAGGAATGAAGTGGAAGAAAGCATGCTGGAATTAAATAGTTGAAGAAAAGCCAAAACAACAGCAACAACAAATGTTTAAAATATAAGAATGAGGGAAACTATTTTGAGATGATATTCTGTGATTATCCATTGTACAATAAATTAAATAGTATACAAACAAATATAAGATGTATTTTTCAGTGATAGTAAAGCTGAAGACCTGAAAAGCAAGTATAATTTGTAGATAACATTGTATGGTTAGCGCTCTATTTGAAGCCATAACTTTTTGATAGATATTAGAGTTTTTCAAGTTTCTTCTTCTCCCTCTTTCCCCTCCTCCCCCACCTCCCCCTCCTTCCCCTCTCCTCTCCCTCCTCCTCCTCCTCCTCCTCTTTCTCCTCACCCTCCCCCTCCTCCTCCTCCTCCCCCTCCTCCTCCTCCTCCTCCTCCTCCTCCTCCTTCTTCTTCTTTTTTTTTTTTTTTTTGGTCAGTCATGGAGCTTGAAGTCTGGGCCTGGGAGCTCTTTTTGCTCAAGATTAGCACTCAACGCTTTGAGCCACTGCTCCACTTCTGTTTTTCTGAGTAGTTAATTAGAGATAAGAGTCTCATGAGGACTTTTCTTACCAGGCTGGCTTTGAACCAGAATCCTCACATCTCAGCCTCCTGGTAGCTATGATTATGGGCGTCTGTCATGGGTACCCAGCCTCAAGTTTCTTTAAATAATACATTAGGACACGTTTGAAGAAGTACCAATGGAAAATTTCAGGATACCTACTTTTAGAACAGTTCATTGACAACATCTTTTCAAGGGACTCAGAACATGCTGAAGACACATTCTTATAGACTTACCTCACAAGAGGAGCCACTGTACCCTGGCGGACACTGGCAGACTTCCACAGAGGATGCGACACTCCCGTCCGTAGGATAAAGGACGGCAGACTCAAGGTTAACAGAGCTCAACCTGGGAAGGGAGGAAAACTATGATAAGTAAATAAAACAAGCTCCTACATCCTATACAGCTGGATGACTGGTACAGCAACAGTGATATAAATACAGCAATTTAAGAATGCTGAGAAAGAATGCTAGGTGATTTTCTGTGACTTTATAACTCTTTGGTCATTCATTATATAGTAAGCCTGCACTACCCTGAATCCATCAATGAAGCCAATTGTAGATTGAAAATATTTTGGAAAAAAATGAATCTGTATTTTTGCTGAACACATACTGATTATTTCCTTCTTGTCCCTATACTGTACAATATATTATCTAGATGTATAGATGTTAAAATACAAAATCTATACTGCAAAGTGATATACAGAGGGTTACAATTATATAAATCAGGTAATGAGTACATTTCTTTTTTATTCTTTTTTATTTTTAATATATATATTTTTTGGCATAGCCATTTTATTTTTTAAATAAGTTTTTTATTATGAAAATACTGTACAGAGGGTTACAATCACATGAGCAAGGTAATGAGTACATTTCTTATAAAACATTGTTGCCTCCTCCTTTGTTTTTCCCCTACCATCCCTTCCTTCCCATCTCCACAACTACATCCCCCCCACCCCCACCCCCACCTATATTGTAAAGTTCATTTTTCCACATAGTGTCTTGTACATTTCATTATTGCAATGGTTCAACCTGTATCCCAATTTAAATAAATTGTTTTTTTCCCTTCTGGTCCCCAAATTATACCAACATCAATACAGTGAAAATAGGGGTTATACTGTGGAGGAGGACATACAAAGCAACAAAAAAAAAATCACATACACAATGGAATTCTAAGCCTCCATCAGAAAGAATGACATTGCCCCATTTCTTAGGAAATAGAAAGACTTGGGAAAATTATATTAAGTGAAGTAAGCGAGGCACAAAGAAACCTAGTTCTCATGGTTTCCCTTATTTGCAATAATTAGTATATATCTGAGACAAGCAGAAAAGGTCAGATAAGATGATGTTAAGCAAAATGAACCCCAAGATAGGAACACAAGTGGTTTTTTCTTTCTTGCTATTGTTTCTAACATATTTATAATATGTTTTTTATTGCAAAGATATTGTATAAAGGAGTAACAGATACATGAGTAAGGTAATAAGTATATTTTCTTTTTTTGGGGGGGTCCGGTTGTGGGGCCTGAACTCTGGGCCTGGGCGCTGTCCCTCAGCTCTTCAGCTCAAAGCTAGTGCTCTACCACTTGAGCCACAGTACCATTCCTGGCTCTTTTCTTTTTGCTTATGTGGTGCTGAAGAATCAA
>NW_012267313.1:3390810-3470018 GCF_000151885.1 Dipodomys ordii | reverse complement strand
CCTAACAAATGGGGCAATGTCATTCTTTCTGATGGAGGCATAGAATTCCATTGTGTATATATACCACATTTTCTTGATCCATTCATCTACTGAGGGGCATTTTTTAAACTTTCCTTTAAATTTTCCTACATATAGTATCCCATAATCTGTTAACTGATCATTTGACTTGCTCTCATCCTATTTATGTGCTTTTTATTTCTTTATTTCCAACTCTTAGAAATTGTTTATAATGTACAAAATGGTATCCAGTTCTCATGAAGAATCAATATTGATGTTATTTCCCTAACTTTTACAAACACCTGCATATTAAATAAAATGTTCATCAAAATTCCAATGACCTTCAGCACAGAACTTAATAAATTAATGGTAAAATTTATATAAAATAAAAAAAAAACAAGTAACCAAAGGGACAAATCTAGAGACATCACAATACCTATATTTTACTGGGCATTATATGGGGTCCCAGTGGACAACACCAGTAACATACTGGTATAAAAATAGATGTGAAATCAATCGATTAAAATAGAGATCTCCAAAACAAACACACATATCAATAGCCAAGTGATCCCTGAAGAAGGAATACATTGTAGAAGAGATAGTTGCTTCAATAACTAATTCAGGGAAAACTACATCTCTACATGTGGAAGATTAGAGTTTATGTTTCACCGTACATAAAATCAATTCCAAATGGATCAAAGTACTAAATGTAAGACCTGAAACTATTAAATTAATAGAAGCAAACTTAGGGGAAACTCTTCGAGACATTGGTATAGGCAATTAATTTTTATGTAGTCACAAAAGCTGAAGAACAGGAAAAAATGAACAAATGGCATTACATCAAATAAAAAGCTACTGTAGAGCAAAGGAAACAAGTGAAAAGCAACCTACAGAATGGGAGAAAATAGTTGCCGACTATTTGTCTTACAAATAATTAATATATCAGAATATATAAAATGATTATATAATGATAAACAATATGATATATAGTAATGATACTTTAAAAAATCAAAAATTTCTCAACCAAGAAATGAACAATCTAACATAGTATGGTAGTTCATGCCTGTAATACTAGCATTCGTGAGATAAGGTAGGAGAGGTATGAATTTCTGGACAGCCAAGGCTACACAATATAACTCTACCTATAAGAACAAAACATAAACATAAAAAGAAAAGACATATGATTTCATAATGGGCAGATGTCTGAGCTACCCTTCTTAAAAAAGAAATATAAATGTCTAAGAAATACATTAAAATGCTCAGTATTATTAGTCATTAGGGAACTACAAGTCAAACTACAATGAAGCATAGTAGTTTCCTTCTCTGGAGATCTTTGAATATAAAAACCTCTGTACTATACAACTTCTGTACTATACAATTTCCCTCCAGATTGAGGTCTGGAGGGAAAGCTGGAAGAAAAATGAGGGAAGAGGTGACACTGTTCATAAAGAAATGTACTCATTACCTGACTTATGTAACTGTAACCCCTCTTTATATCACCTTTATAAATAAATAAATAAATATCTTCTTTGTACTTAAAATCTATACTAAGTTGTTATGTCACTTCAGTTAGAGTAGTTATTAACAAAAAAGAAAACAAACAGAAAATACTAGGAAATGTGTTAGAAAAAAGGAACCTTCGTATAGTGTTGGTTGGAATGTAAATTTGCAAAATGCCATTATGAAAACAGTTTGGAATTTCATTCAGAAATTTGAAAATAGGTCTATCATGTGATTCAACTATCCTATGTCTTTGTTTCTATAACCGAAGATAGTAAAATCAACATATGGACTTGATATTCATACACCTACTTTTATTGTGGCAATATTCATTTAGCTAAGATTTAGAAACTAGCTAGGGTGTACCCATCCATCTGGGAATGGATTAAGAAAATGTAGTATCTTTAGAAAGTGGACTATTATTCAGCCATAAGGCGGAATAAAATCTTATCATTTGTAACAAAATTGATAGAACTGCGGAACATTCTGTTAAGTGAAATAAGTCAGACATAGACCAACAAATTCTCTATATTCTCTTTCACATATATAACAGAAGAAAGGTTGACATAATTGTAAGAAAAGGTTTACCTGAGGTCAGAAGGGATGGTGATGGTAGGATTGGGGGTTGGGGCTTGATTTGAATAATGTACACTGTAGGAATGCATTGAAAATGTTACACTATCCTCATTAACAAGTGTAATTAATACATGATAATAAAAAACATTTAAATGAGCAGAAAGAGAAATCCTAACTCCCAATAAAATGATACTCTATGTAAAGCCATTGGGAGGTCAAGTCGCTCAGGAGGTCAGACCCATCATTTATGGAACCATGCACTTAGAGACATGACCCACGTTAAGACAAAAGGAGAGGGCAGTTTACAACCTAGAGGGCCCTGAACCATGCTGTTACATAACATTCCAGCATACCGAAGATTAAGAAATACATTTCTTGTGTCTATAAGCAGAAGACCAACCAAGCAAATACAAAGCCTAAATGAATAGTACTGATTTATTGTGCTACTGGTCCTAGCCCCAAGACCTGGCTTCTCTATCTGAACATTTTCCCTCATGAAAAAAAATATAAAGCACGCATAATCTAGATGGAAAATGAATTGATTCAAGTTGAATAAAAACTGGAGGAAAGAGAGAGATCAATTCGGTCTCCATTTTGCTTAGAGTAAAATATTTATAATATATAGCATATATTATAAATATATATTTGTTACTGTATTTAAAAAAATCACTGCTTTATAGCATTAGTGTTGTATTACTTATTTGAACAATCCTGAAATGAAGTAACCCCTCATCAAGTAACTTTGTTCACAAGAAGATGCAGTACCATGGCATTTGATTTTCCTTTATAAGATGTAATTCTGGTACATTCAGTACATTCACAATGTTGTACAGTTACCTATTCTATCTTGATCCAAGAAATTGTCGTCAGCCCCAAAGAAAACCTGTAATTCCGTAAGCAAGCAGTCACTGCCTTGTCTCCGCTTCCTCAAATCCCTGTCAACTATCAACTGCACTGCCACCGTGGACTACTTACCTATGCTGACTATTTCCTAGTAATGAAATAATGCGATTTGGGACCACAATGTCTTATTTCTCTTACCTCACATAATGTTGTCAAAGTTCATGCTTAATAAAGCAAGCGTTGAAATTTTATTTTATGAGTAATGTTTATTTGTATTTTGCTTATTCTTTCATATATTGGTGGACATTTAGGTCATTTCCACTTTTTGGTTTCTATGAATATCCATAACATCTATTTCTTCAATACGTGTTCAGTTTGGGAAAATGACTAGGTCTGGAAAGGTTTTGGAAGAATTATAAAACTAAAGATAGTATTTATGTTTGAGAACTCAGCTTTTTAGCTGTACCTTGAGAAATGAGACCCTGTTGTATCATCTATGAGTGAATTGTGACTGTTTCAATTCATTTTCAGTAGGAGGATGGATGATGGTTAGACAAGTAGATACTTTCAAGATTGATTAAATAAATACGTAAATTAATGAATAGATGAAATGTAGTCATATTACAAACAATGACTAACATAATCCATGACAAATGATAGAATAAATCCGGCTATCCACATTTTAGATAGATGAACAAAAACCAGGAAGTGAAGAATGAATTACTTGTGTTGACCTACAAAATAAATGGGAAAATATTAGAATTAGACCTCAAAGCCAGAGGCTAGAGCTTGCCTGACTGTATCACGGCATGTAACTACCTAGAATTAATAGACTTCCACATAGTTAATCTATAATTTGAATCATTAATATAAGAATAATATAGTTTCACTATTGAGATAATAGTCAATTTCATACAATAGAGTATTACAATGTACTAATTTACCAGGATTTCCAATATAAGATTGTTAAGCAAAACTTAAAGGAAGAATATCAGGACTTTCAAGAAAGAACAAGGAGTAAGGGACTACTTGAAAAAAAAAACCAACAAATTAGCAAATAGAGATACAAAAACAAAAACATTGTCAGTGAACTGCTTTTCATTTGTCTCTCGAACAACAGATGTTCTCCTCCTTAATCTGTGCAACCATTTTGAGCTATGAGAAATTTGAATCCTCAAAACATCTTTCCCAGTAATATTCCACATTCACATTCACTGCACAGTCCTGCTATTTGAAATGGGATATTAATGCTTTTAATTGTTTCTAGTGTTACTCATGAAAAAGGCTCTAGTTTTTTACCTTCAAGGTGGTCATTTTCTTTTCTTAATATCAAGATGCATATAAAACATTGGCCGTAATAAAAGCATTACATTTAGAGATGCATGAACTCTCAAAGATTTGTCAACTAAGTTAAATGACATAGCTGACACTCTTTCCTTATTCTTGTGATTTCACACTGCAATAAAGAGGATGAATGAAAAAAAGACAGTAATTATATGTGCTCCTATGAAAAACACAGAGCCATAAGAGAAACGCCTTTCTGATTATTGTCTTCATATATTTTCCTTTTGTTACATACCCCCATCATAGTTAGATATGCTGTACTACATTAAAACAATCACCACAGAACATTGTACCTTGAAATGATAATAAAAGACCTTGGATTCTAAAACTTTTAATAACCACTTCTTTTCTTCCTACTTTCCTTTTCTCATTGAAGATGTCTATTTTATTTTACTTAAAAGAATGTCACGTTGGGTTAACCACTGTAGGGAAAGATTTTACTGGTATTAAAGAATTTTGTTCTAGTTTGCTTTTGTCAAAATTTAAAATGGTAATTCAGAAAGTCCTGTAACATTTGTGTTATGGAAATTCCATGACATACTGCTCCATTATTTAAAGAAGCCTGATAAATTTAAACTTCATTCCTAAACAGTCAGTGTCTAAATGGGTTTAGGAATGAAGTTCCCTGTGGGGAAATGAAATTCTTCTCCAAACATTTTTGATCCCTCATCAAATAGTGTGCATAAATGACTGAATATCATATTACCTGAGCCATTTATTGAAGCTCGACTAAAAGGTAGCATAAAAATTCATCTCTTTATCCCTAGCATTATAGAATGCTCTGTATTGCTATCTTAATTCAATGATAATTTATAAATCTTTATATTCTGTTCATTACATTTAACCTAAAATTATCAAATATTAATAAGTACTACTACCTAGACTCTCTTGTATAGTACAGTAGGGATTTGAAAGAAATTAAATACCAACCAGTTCAATGTAAAACTCACACTGTAGGCAACTTTATGAATGAAGACCATGGAGCTCAAACAAGTCAATTTCTTTGTTTAGTATGATCTCACATTGTCTAACATGATCTTCAAACAACATGTGTTATATAGTATATCAGATTTTTCATAGACAGTATTTTCTTACTTCTTCAATCTTGAAAGTTAGGTATTATTTATACCTTTTTTTTTTGGTTGGTTGTGGGGCTTGAACTCTGGGCTTGGTGCTGTCCCTAAGCTCTTCAGCTCAAGGCAAGTGCTCTACCCCTTGAGCCACAGTGCCACTTCCGGTTTTCTAGTGGTTTATTGTAGACAAGAGTCTCACAGACTTTCCTGCCCGGATTGGCTTTGAACCCTGATCCTCAGCTCTCTAGCTAGGATTACAGGCATGAGCCATCGGCACCATCGGCACCCCGCCAATTTTTACCTTTTATGAGAGGAAACTGAGATGCTGGCAGATTGAATGAAGTCAATATTTACAGAACAGCCTTGTTAAGTCCTTGAAGACAACAGGAATAAAGCATACGGATTGTAATCCTGACCTCACTTCTCATGACCAGTGAGTTGCATAAATCTTTTAAGGCAATAGGGTTCATTAGAATTTATTTAAAATGTATTTAAAATACATGATCAATTTCCAATGTACAAGGATATAACACCCCAATCCACACTATTACTATAATCCTAAAGGATTCATTGGTTAACAAAGCTTTCCTAGATTATTTTATTATATAAATTCTATCTAATCATTTTCAATTAGAAACCAAAACAAAATTTATGCTAAAAGTCACATGAAATTGTCTTGTCTTTAAAGGATTTTGTACTTTCATGTGTGAAAACTCACAAAGTATGTCATGATGATATTAGGGTAGACTTACTTAGATTGTATTTTAAAAATCCAAATTCTCAGAGATAATCCGGGCCCACAAGGATTACAAGACAAAACCTTTGTTCAGTAACCAGAAGATCAAAACAACCAGGGTATCTGACCTCCATACACAGTCTATATTCCAAGTTGTTTGATCTTGCGGCTGCTGAATAAGCTCTGGAGAGTTTCACACTGGAAATACAACTGTCTTCCGGAAAAATACATTATTAATGTTGCTCATATTCTGTGGGCCACACCAAGTCCTATAATCACAACTCCCTTCAAAAGTCATAGGAATGCAATTGGAAGAGATTGGAAATTTGGTTAATTAATATAGCGCAAAAGAAAAAAATATTTCTGTAGAATTCTAGGTCTAATTAGGATAAGTTCTTTCTTTCTCTCCTTCCCTTCCTTCCTTCCTTGTCTGAGACTGGGACTCAAACTTGGTCCTTGATGCTTTTACACATTGACTAGTGCTCTACCAAATAAGCCACACTTCCAATCCCATATTAGTTTAAAAAAACCCAGCAACTGCAGTAATTCTCATTCTATATCCCAGGCTGGCTTTAAACTCTTAATTCTCCTGCCTCTTCTTCTGGAGTGCTGGAATTACATGTGTGTGCTATACCTGGCTTCCAATGGGTACTTAATGAGAGTTTTTCTTGAGATAAACATCAAGAATGCTACTTAAATCAAAGTTTTACAGAATTTAAAAGGAAAGATGGGCAGTTAGAATTGGTTCTTTTGCCAGATGCCAGTGGCTCACGTCTGTAATCCTAGCTACTAAGGATGCTGAGATCTGAGAATCGAGGTTCAAAGCCAGCCCTGTCAGGAAAGTCTGTGAGAAAACTGGAACTGGTCCCTTGGCTCAAGTGGTAGAACGCTAGCATAGAGCTGAAGAACTCAGGGACGGTGCCCAGGCCCAGAGTTCAAGCCCAGGACCATAATAAATAAATAAATAAATAATTGGTTCTCCCATATTCTTAAAAAAAGAATGATTTTTTTTCCACAGCAGAACTAAGTTTATCCGACTTTCATTATGACACACTTCCTCAGTCTTCATCACTTTTGGGGAAGACTTAGAAGGAAATGTATTCACGTTTGAATCACTCTTTCAGCATTCTGAATCAGGGACAGTAAGAACTACCACAAGTTTGTAAGCAACGCAAGTGTGTAAATAGCACAAGTGACAAGTTGTGTGCTCTAGGTGCCTCTGAGTCTTAATGGTACTTGGGTAACTGGTATCTCCTGAAACAATGAAGGAGGTGAGATGGAAATACTTGACATATGTGTGCTGATTTGCAAAGTGTTTCAGCAGCTCTCTAACTCCATTCTCCAAGTGACCTTTTGAAGTTGGCAGGCCAATCATCCTCCTTATTTTAGAGTGGGGACTGAAGCACAAAGAGGTCAAAGCCATCCTTAGGTTTACAACTACTAAACAGCTACATTGAAAAGGAAAGTCAAAAACTCTTGACCTGCAGCTCCTCTTCCTTTACAATGCCATTCGCACAGTTACTGTGCAAATGGAAACCCATTCACTGACAGACCTACTAAGCAAGCAAGCACTCCCTCAAGAATCAACATGCTGTTCTGTTGTGTTTCAATTTACTGGTACTTGCACACAAACAGTATCTAAAGTCCACACTTGCTGTGCAAGACAAGTTTAAATCAATTCAAGTGATGTCTTACAAATATGAGCAGTCTACTAGGAGATCAGAGATAAGTAAAATGTAACAAGTTTTATGGACACAGGATTCATGCTGACTTTCAGGTCTCCTGAAGCAAGTAGGAGGCTCGAATCTGACACTGGCTTTTGCCTCTTGAATTAGTGTGTTTTAATACTATAGGCAAAAAAATGCAGCCACCAACCTTGACTAGTTCCTGTTCCACCTCACATAGCCACATGCTGTGACAACATCCCTCACATACCAGCAAACAACAAAAACCTCACATGAAACCAATGGTTTTAAAATGAGGAGATACTGAAATTGTCAGGCATAAATCAGGGGGAAGTGTCTTTGGATTAACCAGCCTGGGAAACAATAAGCCCCCTAGCCACTTTTTGTCAGTTTGGTTGTCATTCATTTTGAAAGCTAGAGGACTCATTTCATTGTGCTACTTAAACATCATGACAATCTCTATTTACTAAATGGAAAAAAAACCCATAATTAATTCCTAAGTGCTGCTCCTCATCTTTATGGCACTTTAATCCAGCTTCTAGCAGAATTGTCTATGCAAAAGAGGAGTATTATTTGGCAATGGTTTTGTTTATGAATCTGCAGTTTGCTCCTTTGGGAAATGGGAATGATAATATACATTGTTGAAGTATTACAAGTGAAAGACAAACTAGATAGAACAAGCAAATGATGAGGGCTTCTATGCAAAGGAAAATGCAGAATTATTGGTATTAGACATGGTGCTTTGCATCAAGGGACAGTAGTTGTCAGCATGGGGTTAAACTCAATTATTGAACAATCTGACTAGAAGGTAGTTAAAATGATAGCTTATGGTATGCAGTATTAAGTAGAAAAAAAAGATAAAGGGTAAAGTTCATTCAGGTTCAATTGAAGTTAAAATTTTGTCACCCCCAAATCTCATTGTTTTAGGTTAGGATATGCAGATCCTGGATTTGAGAAGAGCTCAGGCAAAAGGCAGTAAGACTCCATCTCAAGGGAGGGAAGATAAAAAATAAGAGCAGAAAAGCTGGGGGCATAATTCTATTGGCAATTCTATTTCCTAGCATGTGCAAGGCCATGGGTTCAATGTCTAGTACTATAAGTCATCTCAATAGTAATCGACTAGTTTTGAATGGGGAAAGCATAGTGATTGTCAGTCAGCTAGGGACACTCTTGGCCAAGTGAGGGATACCCTCTTTAAAGTAAAAAGTAATTATAGAGAGGAAGGAAGAAACTAATGTTTGAAATTGTCCAAGTTAAGGGAGCTTGACCCAGTGACCACATGTCATTCTCACAACAGACCTGAGAAGGTGGGCACTATTAATTACACATTACTTTCACAGGGTCACCTGTTCAGTGGGCACCAGTGCTTACTGCTCTTACATTTGTGTTGGCTTCAGTCCAAGCCTCTTTCTCTTTACCATGTGGCCATAAGGTTTTACCATGTTTTAAAGATAGATGTGGATCCTTAAAGAAAGAAGCTTAAACTTCTTATTACAAACCACTACTATGAAGTCAGAAAATAGTCAGTTAACTAATGCATGAATACAATTTACAAAGTACTTCCTAAATGAGTACCCTGGAATACTATCTCTCTAGTTTCTCATTATCTAGGTCATCCTAAAAGAGATTTTTATTTTCCAATATTCTATATTCTCAATATGATCATCATTATGTATGACATGGTCTGGAGAAAATGCTTTGCAATTATAATGATCATAAAGCTTAAGACAAATTTATTTGGGATATGTAAACTTTTAAAGCTTAGTAGGAATATCCTTCATAAACAAATTGTTTAAATAGAGATACAAGTGGACCCATTGCAACAATGAGATGTACAAGATGTTATGCTGAAAAACGAACTTTACAACTTTGGTGGGGTGTGTGTGTGGGGGGAAGTACAGGGGTGGGAGGGGGTGGGGGGAGATGGGAAGGGATGGTGAGGGGAAACAGGGGAGGAGGCAACAATGTTTGGTAAGGAATGTACTCAATACCTTGCTCATGTAATTGTAACCCCTCTGTACGGTATTTTCACAATAAAAATAATTTTAAAAAATCATTGCTTATCCTTATCTATTTGAAGCATCAAACCCAGAGCTTGTAAAATTCACTTTTCTAGCTAGTATATTCAACCTTTGCCCCAAAGTAAATGTATGAACCAGGGGAAGAAATGCAGTTCCTGATTTTACCTGAAGATGGCATCCATCCCAAAGCTGTATGTGATTTGTATGAGGACTCTCTTCAGATTCGCAAGCACTGTCATAAAATCTCTTCTAGAGACAGGGAAATTTGTGCCATGTATGATAAATGATTCTTCTTTAAGTGTTATTACGTTAATGTGTTCTTCAGATGGTTGCAAATATACTTCCTCTTGGGCTGTGCTGATTCTCAAGTCATTTCCCTCAAGGGAAAACAGAAAAAAAAATATATGCGTGAAACTGAGCGAAGGGCACAGAGGTGACAAGTTATCTGGGTTTGGATTCTCCATGCGGTGGAGAAACCTCAGCGGGTTTTGCGTTTCCGGTTGGATTTCTTGTCATTCACTGTATTTCTAGGATGCCTGAGGGGAAGGCAATGCCATGTAATCATCTCAGTCTGTGCCAAATCTACTACATAGCTCAAGTTCCTCAATTTCAAGTTCCCTTATATAACTTAAATAGTAGCTATTTGGCAGTTCATAGACATACACGTGACTAAAAACAACTTGACTCTTTTGTCCACAAATATATAAAAAGTAACTGTCAAATATTTTATGTTGGAAGTAGATTCAAGAAGATAGTAAGGAGGGAAACTTTCATCAAGTTTATTTTTCAGTTCCAAGACTTGAATTCAGGGCCTGGGCACTGTTCCTGAGTTTTGTTTTGTTTTGGTTTTACTTAATCCTAGCCCTCTACCACTTTGAGCCACAGCTCTACTTCCTAAGCTATTATTTTTAAGGATATCTATATATGGAGATGGAATAATCAAGAAAAGGATGTATGTGTTTGTGTTCCCAATGGAACAATGATATCACAGTCATGTAATAGGTCATCACAGGTTAACCGGTGACACTTTGGTAGCCCTTAGTTTATGGTTATTGATGAGATAAATTTTGAACATTTTATATTAACAGAATTGCTTTCATTTTCAAGGAAACACAAGGTGTGCCTGTAGTTATATATATGTATATATATATATATGCACACACACACATATGTACATTTGTGTGTGTGTGCTATCTATACAACTTGCTCCAATTCTGAAAAACAATCTGTTTTGAGGAAAGAAGTTTGCCATCTTGTCTCTGATTTGTGTGCCTCAAACATTTAAGACAAAGAACAGAGTTTGGTGTTAAGCTAACCCCAGACCAGTTGGAACTATGAGCTTGTGTGTCTCAGTGTGACCATTTGGGGAAGTGTTTAGATCCATGGAAAGAAGCAGAGTGAAAAGGGTGGAAGACATGCTCTTAGATAAATTTAGGCCCCTAGCCTTTTAGAATTGCTTATCTTGAAAGGTTTCTCCTACATCTTTCCTATGGCTCCTAAATTTTGAAGTCAAGATTTGACTACAATTCTATGATTATTTCTTTTTCCATTTACTTCTGCCTAATATCAAGAAAGAAGGTGAACCACAGAGTCAATATGGAAGCAAGAGGAAAGGAAAAATACAACTATAAGAGTCAACTTTCACCTAAGCACTTCTATCATACAATTTAAGAAGTATGATCATTTGTTTTAAATGTAACTTTCAGGTCTAATCTACAAACCTCTTTTATCCTTAAGGCACAATGTATATACCTCTATTTTTACATATGCTTCACAGTAAAATGTGTATATAGCATAAAAGATTCCCAGGGGATATTTTTTTCTTTAGTATTAAGTAAATCATTGACAAACAATCAGCTTAAATACAGTATGGATACCCTTAAATAATACAAGAACATAATATGGTTTAAATCAATATATGCAGTACTCTACCTCTAAGAGAACAACTAGCTGGAGAGCATTTTCTGTATCCTCTTCCTCTTCTTCAAGGTCATATGAGACAGTAAACGTCAACTGTCCTCCAACTGCTAGGAGCTATAAGAGAGACAATGCATAACCATTAAAGCTAGAAGTTGGGCTATTAAGTCACATTTTCCTTATTATTTTAAAATCATTTTATTTTCTAAAGGGTAATATTTGAGAGAGGCAGAAATCACTGCAGTATAGAGTTGAGACAAAGATTTTTTTTAGTATTAACCTTTATACCAACCTTATTCATCACTCATTGGAAGCCTGACATATAGTCACATATTATTTTCCCAGTATTTCAGTATGTTGAAATAGGTTAAGTTCCATGAGATCAAAGATAGCCCCTCCTGTCATCTTCTGAGTCTGTAATTTGAGCTTTAGAATTCCCAAAGAGTAAAAGATCTTTTTCAAAAGTGGGAGATTTCTATACAGCTCCAAGATCATTTGTTTTGTGAGTCTCATTGTAATTGCCAATGATATCTCTCTATTTGTAAGGCATTTTGCATTCAGCACAAATTAAGCTGGGAAACATTGTTAGTCACAGAAAAATAAAAGGTTAGCAGCAAAATTTACATTAAAATTCAGTCAAAACTGAATATATACTTTCCCCTGCATAATCAAATAAGCTTAGTTGGTATGAATGTGATCATCCATCTTTTTTTTAAGTATCCTTCTTTTCTTCTAACATGCCTGCCAAGTCCCATCCAATGTATGCTTGAGGTTTCTTTTTTCTGAGATTGACAGTGACCTTGGAGCCATACAAATAAAGATCATTTATAGGGCAGGAATCAAAACTGAAGCAGTGAGTGACAGGTTCAATGCAAATGCTGCAGTCCTTTTAGTTTTTTTTTTAAAGTTTTTTGAAATCCCACTCCAACATGGTAAATAAAGACATTCATAAAGTAATGCTGATGATTTGTATTCTTCTGTTTGGTTTGTGTTGACACGCAGAACCCCAGCTCTGCAGCCGTTGGCGCTCTATGGCCTTTCACTGCAGACTCTGACCAGGAAAGCATTTCCAAGCTATGCTGGGATAGAGGAGAAGGAACCCCGATTCCTCTCAGACTTGTTCCATGGGGGACTGCACAATAGCTTGCTATGGCTGATTAAACAGGATTTTAAATTGCAGCTCGGCAATGTCCTTTAAGAGCTCATTACTTGGTGCTCCAGGAGGAAGTGAAATTCAGAAAACTTTTATTCCCCTGCTCCATTGAGAAATGGCCCTACTCTAACGTCTTTTCATATAGAAAATAATAAATATCTGCCTAGACTATAGCACTTGTGCTGTTGTGAGTAATGAGGAGTGAATTCATATAAAAGGGTTAGGTTCTATTAAAATAAGAATCCAAAATTTCACATAGCATACTTGTTCCAATCAGCTAGACATTTTCTTCTATTAGGAGAGTCCAAATAGGCAGCGGAAAAAATGTTTTATGTATTACAAAGAATACTGAACTACTTTCAGGGATTTTCTCAATTACTAAAATATTCAGTAGGAAGTGGACAGAAAATTTGGGGAGAACAGTAGAACATAAGTATCTAATATAACAACCCATGTTTAGGGCTTCCAAATACATTTTAAATACTTAAAATTTGTACCACATTGTTTTTCTTGAATATGTTTATCTAAAACAGAAGAACTTCATGTCTGTGACATTACTATCATAGTAAAATGTAACATTTATTATAGTACTATAAGTACCCATATTTTAAGAAATTTTTATATGATCCAGCAGTCCCACTCCTGGGCATTTACCTAAATGAACACAAACAAGGCCACACTAAAGCTACCAACACAACTATTTTCATTACAGCATTATTTAACCTAGCTAAGATATGGAACCAATCCAGATGACTCTCAGTTGATGAATGGATCAAGAGAATATAGTATATATATACACAATGGAGTTCTATACTTCCATCAGAAAGATGACCTTTATTAGGAAATGGAAAGACTTGGAAAAAATCATATTAAGTGAAATAAGCCAGACCCAAAAAAAATAGGCTCCATGTTTTCCCTCATTTATAATAATTAGTGTATATCTAGGATAGTCCTAGCAAAGGATCACAATAGCTCAAAAGATACATACATAAGACTATGTAAAATAATGTTGATCGAAATGAACTCCAAGATATGGAAACAAGAGGGGTTTTGTTTTTGTCGTTGTTAATGTACTGTGTGAAGTTATTTCTTTTTTCCTTCATTTTTTCCTCCTTCGGTTTATCCCCTGTTGTCATTGTTTTTTATTCTGGTACCCTGTGTCTTGTATATACGTTTATCTGATTTGGGGAGGGAAAGAGGAACAACAAAATGGTGAGACAAAGGACAAAGGGTGAACCAAGGCAGCAAAGATTCTCACAAGACACTATGTTGGAAATGAACTTTACAAGGCGGGGGAGTGGGAGGGAGGAAAAGTGGGAGAAAAAGGAGGGATGGGTAACAATGGTCAACAGAAATGTACTTGTATCTAAAAATATAAATATTTTTTTACAATTTAAGGATAGAAGACCAGTGCATTGAAAAGTGGAATAAGATCTAGCATAGTCAATAATCACATGAGCAATACTCATTAGGAAATTATAAGCCAAAACCACTTTATGTGTGCTAGAATGATTATAATCAAAGTGAGATAATAAGAAGTGTTAAAAAGAATGGTATGAAATGGTAGTGCATATCTATCTATATCTATCTATATAAATGATGACATTTTGCTTATTTGTTGACATGACATCTTGCTACCTTTCTTTTCATGCTGGCCTCAGCTGCCATCCTCCATCTCTCTACTTCACAAGTAACTGATGGGCTTATGTCATCAAGTCACGACACTATTTTGTAAAATACAAGTTTTAAGTATCCATAATTCATTTATGTCTATTGTTCATATTCTACTCTAATGTATAGATATATATGGTTTGTATGAATAAAGACAGAAAAAAGATATTTTAAAATTTTGTATAGCTAAAAAGTGTGATCAACTTTAACATTCAAGATTTGAAGATTAATGATAAAGTAGAAAATATTTGCTTACCCTAATTTTAAGATAGTTTCTATACTTATTTCAGTATTTATAATATTTATAAAGTCAAATAATACATAGTACAAAGAAGGAATGGGAGGCAGAAATGGAGGAAAGGAATATATAAATATATAGATCAGAAATCTCATGTACAGATCAGTGATCATTTAGAGAGAATTAATTTACCTTATGCTAATGAGGACTACATGAAGTAATACCAATAAGAAAATAGGTTTTCACACATAGTTTTTGGAAGTATTTTTTCTTAAGGTCTTCTGTGCATCTTTTTATCCTCACACTTTGGCATTATTAGAATAGTTTTTGCATCACCTAAATTTTTGCATCTATGAAGCCATTTTACGTCTATGTTTGGTGAAAAAGCAACCATGTAAACAGGTTCATCATTTTGCTAAGCACATAGATTTCCCCCAAGCACAAGTACCCATGTACACAAAATTAGAATCATTGCTTTTCAGTTAATGTATATAGATAATAATAAAATCTATTTATTCAAGTACTGATTTCAATATTAAAAAAAACATTTAAAATACCATATAAGTTTCTTTACCTATTCGATGTCTGTACTGTGATCCTCCCCATCACCGAGTAACTTTAATGAGAGGAGTGTATTTTCTCACAGTGCTGGAGGTTGTACAGCATCTGAGGTCCGAAGACAGCAGTGTTGGTTTTCTCTGAGGGCTTTACAGTCCTTTTTCTTTCTCTCTCTCTCTTTTTCTTTCCTTCCTTCCTTCCCTCCCTCCCTCCTTCTTTCCTTCCTTCCTTTTTTTCTTCCTTCTTTCCTTCCTTCCTTTTTTTCTTCCTTCTTTCCTTCCTTCCTGTCTGTCTTTCTATTTTTTCCAATGTGGCCTTCCCTCAGTGTGTGTCTATGTACTGATTTTCTTTTCTTTTATTAGTCATATTAAATTAGAACTTGACCTAATGACTTCTCTTTAGCTTACTTACTTGTGTAAATATTCTATATATGATTATAGACCTATACTTTATTCAGGTAATGGGGAAAATCAGGACGATTGAACTGAGTGAGGTACAATTTAATCTATAAGTGTCATATACTAAATGATTGTCCAACTGTGTCTCCAAACTCAACACACCCTAAGGTAACTTCACTATCTAAATTTTTCAAGGATATAAATTGTAAGGTCTGCACAGGGACACATCCCTACCTCTTGGCTAGGTTTCCACCCAGTATCTGTAACCTAGGTAACTGGCAGACCTGGAAGCAGTTACCTTCCCCTCCTGCCAGGTCACATCCTGGGCTGCCTCTGGTCACATGCCTCCCATCTGACCACAGGCAGTTCCCAGACCTTGAGGTCACATCCAGATCCAGTGTGGCCACACTTTTCTCCCACCTGGCCACACCTCTCCCTGTCCCTGGCTTAGATAAGTCCTGGCCCAGGGGTGGGTTGCCTCTTCCTTTTTCAGCAATGCCTCTCCACCAGGCAGGCTGAGGGGCAGCAGTTTGGTAAATACACTTTTCCTGCTGGAATAGCGTGTGGTGGCTACCTAATGAAATCTACCTATTTAATATACCTTACATAAACATGATTATTTTCCCAACTTCCAGGATTTGGTCTAGCCAGATGGTTCCTTTCATTAAGTTAAAGTAGAAATCTTATGTGCAATATAACATTGTTTTCACTTATTATCTGTTCAGGTCAATGTCTTGAAATATTTCTTACCTAACATCCCTGCCCATTGCATATCATTTGTAGCTGAAATTCTGTTTTAAGTCTTCTTGTTGGGGAAAGTTTTATCCACTATGATATCTGTAGTTGTACTTTGCTAATGCATCTCCAGTGTTTTAAATCAATAATATCTTTCGAGATTCCATGTATTTCCAGTATTCTCTAGGAGGTATCCAGCTCTGATCACAAATTATGTGGAGATGTACCTAAGGGCACTTCAGTGAACTCACATAGGTACTGTGGGATATTGCCCATTTCTGATGAAAACACAATACTACTAAATATTGATTGGACAAACACACAGCCATTAGCCCAAGGTAGTTCATAACTTTATCATTAAATAATACTACCTTTCTTTTTAGGATCTTCTTAGAAGGTTGAGTTATATTTGTCCTAAATGCACATGCTCAACAAGCAAGTGTTTTTTAGTGGGCATTGTGATGAGCAAGTCTGCAAAGAGGAATGTAGAGCAGGAACTAGAGATGGCACTGTATGATCTGTTATTCAGCCTTGACATGTTGAAACAGTTGGCCCCCTGCAAACACAGGTTTCAAGAAGTGGAATCAAAATTTTAAGTGGAAAATGTTTAAAGAAACATTGGATCTGTACTGAGTATTCAAAAAGTTTCTTTGTCTATTCCCTAAACAATTTTGCATAATAATTATTAATAGACATTTTTATTTGGAAGCATAACTCATCTAAGAGTGATTTAAAGCACATGAACAGATTTGATGTTATATACAAATATTATGCCATTTTATATGAGACTTGAGTATTTGTAGATTTTAGTATTAAAAGTCATAGTGGTACCAATCTGTTGTGGACAGAAGGTGGACTGGACCACACAACAGCTATAATATTGTCTTTGCATTTACATGCATTATCTCTTTAAACAATTGATAAGTTGTTAAAAGGTAAATGATTAAATGATAAATGTCCCCAGATCCTTAGTAAGTGCAAAGGTGACAGGTTCTATTGGTTAGTGAGGCATTGTGAAAATAGTTGTTAAATGCCAAATCTACTTCAAATTGAGAAAGTTCTGAAAATTTCAGTATATCTAGCCAGTTTGCTACTTAGGTTTATTCTAATTTTCTTCCAGGTAAGATTCCTGCTAGGAATTCAGCAGCTCTCTGCCTACTCAAATGCTGTCTTTTTGTTGGTTTGACTAATGTGTAACCATTCTGAAAAGACTGAGCAAAAAAGCTGTTCAGGAATATTGCCAGAGTATGATGAAAAATCACCACAAACACCGCAACTAGTAGCATAAAAGACTCTAGCACAAGTAGATCTCTGCATCCATTAGCATTGATTGAAGAAGTCTAGCAAAACAGCATGATAAATTGGTGAGGTATGTGGATGGTGCATAACTTTACAGTTTGGGGCTTTGAAGAATCAATTTATAAATTTTATCTCTTAGTCTCTGAAATTAGTTTCTTGTGAACATTATTAATTTCTTTAATTTTTATAGAATATCGTATATGAAAACAATTGAACATTTTCTTCTATAATTTAGGAACTAACCGGCGGTTACCATTCTGTTAGTTGGAGAAATTTTATTTCTACAGCTAGAAATGCAATTTCAATTTACTTTAATGCAATTATTACCTTTACTGGATTAGATTACAGTAAGAAGAGATGAGAGATGTACTCCTTTTAAGCACAGAGAGAGTGAATTTAAGAAGAATAGTTAATTTCATAAGGGTCCCCATAAAAATAATTTTCCACCCCTTTCTCTATATTTATAAAAGGAATAATTCTCTTTGGGGAGACTCAGGTATTGGATTGCGAAGGAATTTTCCATTCAGGAGCGGAGCAGCACCCATCTATTCCCTGAGATAGTTCAGAGCTATGCTCTTTATCCTGCTGAGACTCAGCTCCAACCCATTAAGAGAAGAGCAACATGAATAGCTATTTCGCATGAGTACCTGTTAAAATTCTTCCTTCAGGGAAAAGAAACAGCTTGTTTGCAAGTATCACTATAGCTACTATGCAATATATAACTTCATGTCACACAATTACATGGAACACATGGCATTAAATACTTAATGGGTTGGAAAAGGCTAAAGGTAACTCATAAAACTAAGTTTTATTAATGTATTTAATATTAGATTGCTTTTATTCTATTTCCTCTCTCTAACTTTAAGAAATAAGAAGAAATGGATAATGGGTGGGATAAGCTATTGAGGACAACTGGATAGAGAGGAAACTCTTTTCATGAAATAAGCCTGGAACATTTGGTTGTCTGATGCCAGATTATCATCACTGTTATCATACTAAATGGAGTATGAAAACCTAATATTTGATTTTGCTTAGCAGAGCAAATATTTCTGGAGGGCTATAGTAAAATCAACTGGAGGAAAGGCTTCGTAATACTGAGCAAGATAAATTAAACCTATCTGTCAATTTCCATTTAGTATCCCAACCAGGGCAATTGATTCATCTTTTTAGATTTGGAAGCCTCCCAGCTTGAAATTCAGAAAGGATATCTTTCCAACCAGTGTTTATTAATACATTGATTCACAGAGCTCCTTTTAAAGTAGAAGCAGTATTACAGTATTTTACTTCAAAGTTTTATTTGTTCTCTCATATGCTGATCACATTTAAATAAGAGGACTTCTTTTTCAAAGCACAATAATCATTAGAACACAGCACAGGCAAGAGGATGTAAAATGAAAGAAGAGGCAGAGTAAGCGCAAAAGGTCTTAAGTTTACATGACCTTTCATCACAGAGAATCAGTTAAGGGTTGTGGTTATTAGAAAAAGCCAGTACTCCTAGGATGACAGTAGAGCAGGCAAGTGCTGGAGGATGCAAAGAAGCAAACCTTAAGGAAATAAACCTTCCTTTTCTTGCTTATTCTCCTTTCCTCTTTGTATTTCTTCCTGCTCTGCTTTTTATGCTATCTTTCCTTTCCTTTATCCTATTTTTTTCCTTTTCTCAATTGTAATGTGTTAACCATCCTACAGTGCAAATAGTGTTTATTTTCACAGCTGTTACCATTCATTTCAGATGGTGTGGAAAACAGACAGAGATTGGGATCTTTAACTTTTTTTATTTTAGATTTGAAGATTCCAGCCAGTCCAAGTTGATAGTATTGTATCCTCTGTATTATACTTCATTTATCTGAATTTGGCATCAGCAAATTTGATGAGTACAAAGTAGTGATGAAATTATGAATGTTAAAATACTAAGACTGAGTTCTGGGACAGATGAGCAGAATTACTGTCCAGTGCGGCTAACAATGACCAATCAGTATCTTTGCACTCAAATCTATCAGCTGCCTGTGACATTACCCCTTAAAATATATTCTTTCCACAATTCACTGCATCTCCTAGTCAATATTTATATGCAATGTTTTTCATTGATGGTGAAAAGAGACAGTCATGATGCTTAGAGGGGTGGAGGCAGGGAAGTAGTTGTGAGAGATGACTACAGAAAAACGACAGGTCCATAAGAGTTCCCTATGTAAATGTTTGTGAAATTGTTAATAGACTTGAATAACACCAATCTTTATTTAGTGTAAATTTTTTGTCATGTATAACAAAACTCGGGCAAATTATACTACATAGAAGTAGTTCTTTTTTTTTTGTCAGTCATGGACTTGAACTCTGGACCTGGGCGCTGTCCCTCAGCTCTTCAGCTCAAGGCTAATGCTCTATCACTTGAGCTACATCACCACTTTCGGTTTTTCTGGTGGTTTATTGGAGATAAGAGTTTCACAGATTTTCTTGTCCAGGCTGGCTTTGAACCACGATCCTCCTGAGTAGGATTACAGGCGTGAGCCACCACATCCTGCGGTTCTTTATAATTTAAAAGAAATATTACAGTGAGAGTTTGGTCAGGTCAGAATACTTTGGTTGCAATTGGTTAGAGGCAATAGATCATGCCCATAGTCACAGCAACTATTGAAAGAAGAGAGCAATGGAAAGAAATATAGTTCAAGGCCAGTAACAACTCACTTCATTAATAAGCTGGGAGATTTGGCCAACAAAAGGTAAAAAATGTAAGAAATATACTTGAGAATTAACTAAAGCAAAAAAAGGAGAGCGCACATGTGGTTCAAATAGTAGTGTCTTCTTCATAAGATTGAGGTATTGTGTTCAAATCCCAATACCACCAAGAAGGAAGAAGGAAGAGAGAAGGAGGGAGGGAGAGAGCGAGGAAGGGAGGAAGGGAAGAGGGAAGAAAGGAAGGAAGCAAGGAAGGAAGGAAGGCAGGAAGGAAGGAAGGAAGGAAGGAAGGAAGGAAGGAAGGAAAGATTAATCATTAGTGGGTCTCAGGTAAGAAACAAGAAATCCAGCAAAGCTTGGTAAGAAGACCAAACTTTATAATATAGCAAATAGCTTAAATTTTTCCCTCAAAAACTTAGATTCATTTAGGGACTCTCAAAATGTGTACCCTGTATATAGATGCATGTTTATTTATTGTTGTTGTTTGCATTTTGTTTCTGTTTTTTTTTTTGGTTGGTCGTCAGGCTTGAACTCTGAGCTTGGGCACTATCCCTCAGTTCTTCAGCTCAAGTCGAGTGCTCTACTGCTTAAGCCACAGTGCCACTACTGATTTTCTAAGTGATTTACTGGAGATAAAAGTCTCACAGACTTTCCTGCCGGGGCTGGCTTTGAACTGTAATCTTCAGATCTCAGCGTCCTGAGTAGCTAGGATTACAGGCAAGCGCCCAGCTGATTTTTGTTTCTGGACCAGTACAATGGCTTGAACTCAGAGCCTGACTGAGTTTTTTACTCAAGGAAGTAGTGAATTTATTTACAAAATTATTTTATTAATTTCCAGAACTTTTTCAATTTGAAGTATATTCAACATTTAATAAATAAATTAGTTTCAGTAGTTATTTAGAGATAAGAATCTCATAGACTTTTATGCCCAGGCTGGCTTTGAATTGAAAGCTAATTTAAGGCACAAGCCACTAGCACCCAGATTTTTTAAACACTACATACATGCAATATTTAAAAAGACAACAATAAGTGAATATTTAATATTCTCCTTATGTTTACTAATTTAGGAAATGATTTGCTGCTCTCTGATATACACTGATAAAATCTTGACTTGAAATAGTATAATCTCAGCAGATGTGCGTAAGGATAGCGGCCAAGTTCTGGAAACTGCTTTGTGTTCTCAGGCTCTGATTGCAAGTTGGGTTTTTGCAACAGCTGTTTGTTTTCCTTCTACTCATGTTTGGATGGAACATTCCAATGGGACTCTTGCTGTGGACTAGATTAATTAATGTGCAAACATCCCATATCAAATACATGTAATACATAATTTAAATTGACCTAATCATGTAAGCTATAAATTATGCTTTTAGATACATATAGGTTTCTTATTGACTAGAGTTTAATTTACTTTTCAAGATCTCTGCCCACAACATGGAAAATTATAGGGTCCTAATATGTAAGATTAGTCCTAAGTAAAATAACAGGATACATTACAACCCAAGTTCCATGACGTTAGAGAGAAGCAGACTTATCATAACAAAAATGACAAATGGGTAAAAAAATTATAATGCTCATGAAACTGTTATAGAAACATTGTTTATGTGTTTCAAAAATTAGACAACACCAAAAATTAGACATTAGACAAAATTAGACAAGACCACTGCTATTTACTTTCTGAATGAGAACATTAGTTAATCTTACTCTCACTGATTAAAGATATTGGTTTTTTTGTGGCTATTTATTACTTTGGGCATTATGTGGCTATTGTACAGTCCTTTTATACTGCAGTAAAAAGGAAAGAAGGAAAGTCTGGGAAACAGTTATTCCTGCTACCTCCTAACTATAGCCAAAATGCCACATGTTGCTTTAATTTCAGTTTACATCATTCAGATGGTAGGCATTTTGAAGTAACAGTTAATTTATTTCCCACAGAAGCAGAAGCTAGAACATCAGTCTTGGCAGTATTGGTATTTTGATTTGATGCTAAATGTTATTGATCTACCACCATTTCCTTTTCTCTCCTCTCTTACTCAGGAATTATGTAGTATTACAGTATTATTATAGCAGTAGAGGCTGGTTGTAGACTTGAGGAAATAAAAATACCAAAGAGCAGTGGATACTACGTCATGCTCCAAGAAGAATAAGCAGGCTAATAAAACACATTCAAGTGTCATCTCCCAGAATAAACAAGTGGAGTTGTGTTGGTTATCTGACAGCTCTGTGCATACAAGAGTCATATAAATCACACAAGTGAAGCAGCTTATTTTTGGAGCTTTAAACTAGTTTTGGACTCTGATTTGCCTTCAAGTGTGATGCAGCCCTGGGAAACTTATCACTTCAGGGATTCAATTAATTTTCACTAAAGTGAACCAAATTGTACCTATCTCAGAAGTTTGTAGGATGAAATTGGAAAATACACATAAGCCTCCTCACATGATATTGACCACATGATATATATCTATATGCATATATGTAGATGTATAGATGTAGATATCTATGTAATCTATCTATCCATCCTCTCTCTCTATGTATATATATATATATATACAAATACATATACATATATACATATATATATAAATATATATACATACATATATATATTCTGGGCCATACAGTTTTAATAAGGATAGATTTCCAAACTAAAATATCACATATACCTTACACTAATGATCATGATACTTATTTTATGATTATAAATGTACCTTTAAAATCCTGGGATTTCTGGGAGAAATTCTGATGATGGCTGGAATCAGAGCTTATTCATGTCTTAATGTTTCCCTGTGGTACTTTGCATAAGCAGATAGTCCATCTGCATAAATATCTGCTGAATTTTAATCAAGTTCATCACCACATATCATTTCAATGTACCATAGATGGAAAAAAACATTGAAAAAAATCTAGGATACAATTTCATTACCCCAGGAGATACCTTGCAGTTGTTATTAAAATTTGTTTCTACTGGTTTCTCTATCCTTATCTTTATTGATCTTAAAAATAGACCTATGTGTGTTTCAGGTTTTGGATGATTTGAGCTTACTTACAGATGCTTACTGTATTTCTGACTGGCAAACTACAGATTTATTTGTTTAAAAAATATAGAACCTTTAGCATTTGGAAAGTTTGATCTGCAGCTGAGGGGGAAAATCAATATTTAAGTGATTTAGGCATTTACACACATAAATCAACTATTATGGCATTTCTTTTTGCCAGCTTCTAGATGCTAGCATGATAATATAAATCCCAGCACCCAATGCATATTTTATAAGTCATAAATATATGCTCAATAGGTTGTGATGTACAGGCCAATGACATTTTCTCTGTCTTAAGACACCTAATGCACGGACAAGAAATCAGTGATCCACATGCACTCATAGCTAGTCAGAGCACAGCCTGAGAACTATGTTCAGTTGCTGACACTCTTATTTAAGAGAGGAATTGACAAATTAGAGTTTATCCAAAGAGATGTGACCAGGATGTTGATAGCTCCATCAACTGAAAAAGAGGGTTAGAAAGGTAACATGAGCATTTAACCTTTAACAAGAGAAGAGTTAAAGAAAACTTAATTGTCTCCTTGAAAAATGGGAAGGTTTATCAGAGCAGAAACTTGCTGTTTACAGTATAGGAATGGATCCTATATAAGAAAATATCAGGGGAAAGGGATTTTTAATATTAGGGAGGCCAGTCATGGCGTTTGAACTCACGGCATAGGCAATGTCCCTGAGCTCTTTTTGCTCAAGGCTAGCACTCTACCACTTGGAGCCACAGGACCACTTGCAGTTTTCTGGTAGTTAATTGAAGATAAGAGTATCACAGACTTTCCTGCCTGGACTGGCATTAAACTATGATCCTCAGATCTCAGCTTCCTGCATATCTAGAATTACAGGCATGAGCCACCT
Source organism: Dipodomys ordii (assembly GCF_000151885.1). Classification (NCBI taxonomy): domain Eukaryota; kingdom Metazoa; phylum Chordata; class Mammalia; order Rodentia; family Heteromyidae; genus Dipodomys; species Dipodomys ordii. Next base: position 3,445,705 of record NW_012267313.1, on the reverse strand, counting down.
TGTAAGAGGATTGTTTTTGAATGCTGTATAAGAATTAAATTCTAATATGTGAAACTGCTGACAGTGATCTACCATGCAGGGTATCTATAACTGTGAAGATACTTAAATAGAGATCCATCTATCGGGGCACTGAAAAATGGATTTCTGTATCAGCTGAGCAGTTGTACTACATCTGATAAAATCTGGTGGGTGTTTTCCTGATAATCTCACAGCTAAATTATATTTAGTAGGCTACTTAGGTACTTGAGTTAACCTTTGCATCAGTATTGGAATGAGTAATTATGTGTGCCTATTTTGTGATTTTTAGAATGAAAGCATATGGAGGACAGGCCATCACATTGCATGAAGCAAAACTTGAAGACAAGTTTTCTTGTCTAGGTGACAGTTACAGTACAGAGAAAAGAACATAGACAGTGAGCTTCCTACTCACTATGAGTGGAATACACAGAGTACATTAGTTTTTCTGTGTCTCCTGTCTAAAAAATGGAAGGGAAACAAAGGCAACTACCACGTAGACCTGCTATGAGGATTCAGATGAATAACCTAGAATCGTGTTTGCCATTTTAGAAATGTTTAACAAATGTTTGATGTTGCCATTATACTACACCATTGTATAGATAGTGAAATTTTCAGTTAACCACAATGAATCATCCAAGCTGCTCTGGAGGGAGAGATTGGGAGAATTACATTTTGCGTCTAACCTAGCCAAATGTTAGTTAGGAAGCCCTCATCTTAACCAGTAAGTTGTGATTGGTGGTACATGTCTGTTATTTCCATTATATAGGTGCCTACAAGTAATAGGAACGTCATCCAGGCAAACTCTAGGAAAAAGCACAAGATCCCTTTCTGTATTTTCTTTGTTCTCTGTGGGTCTGTCATCTGTCTGTGTCTCTCTCATACACACACACAGAACACACACAAACTCACTGTGCCCATGATTCATCAGTAATAAAACAGCTATGCTTAAGAATAAAACCTACCCACTCTATTTTAGTTCACCTGTTTATAGGTGTCTTTGGAAAAATTAATTTAATGCTGAAGTGCAAAGTGTTTTATGTCTAAAGGGGAGTGAAAATACTTTCCTTGAAGGGGTTTCTTAAATAAAGAATTTTTGAGAGGAACATATGTCAAACCTATTCATGTTTTATAGGAGGCATATAAAATTTATTTAAACATTGCCTCTTTTCATCTTTTGTATCCTGGGAATTCAGTAAGTTGAAACTAAGTTTTGTGAATTTGATTTCAAGCATTGGGTAGCAAAGAACAAAATATTGTTTCATAACAATACAATATACCATTTTTGTGAATAATAAGAGGAAAAGTAAAATGTTGTTCAAAGACCGTCTTGCACCTATGGGGCTGCCAAAGGTACCCTGTTGGGTAATATACTTTGCTAGTTGGGGGAAAATTCCTCTCATGTATTCATAGTAGCTAACATGTATAATATATATATATATATATATATGACCAATTTGGCAATTCCTGTTTAAAATATATATATTTGCATTGGCATAGCAACTCCAGCTCTAGAAATTTCAGCTCTTATAGTTTCACATATATTTTCACTGAAAATATTTACAGTAATAAAACCTCATGGACATCGATAGAAATTAATGATAGATATGTTAATAATGGTTGATAGATATATTTACTAACTCTTATTACGAAGTGATACTTTCTGAACTTGTCTTTGTATATAGGAAGTTTCTTAATCTTAGGATAACACATATCTCCTTGTTATTATTATTGTCACATTCATTTTAGCATTGGAAAACTGAAGTGTTAAATGATTAAATTGCTCAAAGTTACAAAGACAATAAACAGGAAGCTGACATTCTGACACTAGAGTCAAAGCTTAACTTTTGTTCATCTGCTCAATTGAAAGAACTCATTTTTCCAAAATAATACATATATAATTTTGAAAAAAGCATCCATTATCATAGAACTAGTTTAAATTATATCAAATATAAACAAGATATAAAGTGGTTATATAATATATAAGCCATATTATAATATAAAATAAGAAAAATTATATATATATATAAATGTGTGTGAAGTTATACTTTTTGCTAACACATAGAGGAATATGAATAGGAAAAACAAGAATTGGCCTCAAATAAAGTAGTCATTACCATTTCAACATTCTTTGCTCTTTAGTTAATTTTATCAGATGAAATGGCTCTCTATTAAATATGAATATAGGGGCTGGGAATGTGGCTCAGTGGTAAAGTGCTTGCCTCGCATGCACTAGCCCCTGGGTTTGATTCCTCAGCACCACATAAATAGAAAAAGTTGGAAGTGGCACTGTGGCTGAAGTGGTTGGAGCACTAGCCTTGAGCTAAAGAGCAGAGGGACAGCGCCCAAGCCCAGAGTTCAAGCCCCACAGCTGACAAAAAAATAAATAAAAAATAAAAATTTGCAGCTTGATCAGAAAAAAAAAGAAACAGATGGAAGAAAAGAGGGAGAAGAAAGGAGTGGACAAAATGTCAGGTGTTGTTCTGTCATGTTCTGTCAAAAAGTCACATGAAAAGCCACATGGAAGGATAAATCAACATCATCCAGGATTTAGACACTTGTAATTCTTTAAATTTTTCTGTCATTGAATACTAAATTTCATGCAAACTAGGACTTGTTGTCTGGTCTGTCTCTGGCACCTCTTCAGAAAGCAATAAATATTTGTTCATACAACAACAAAAAAATAAATAAATAAAAATAAAGAATAAATAAATATAAAGCTGGGCATTGGTGGCTCATGCTTATAATCCTAGCTAGTGAAGAGGCTGAGATCTGAGAATCTCAATTTAAAAACATCCTGTGCAGGCAAACCCCTAAGATTGTTATCCCCAAATAACCAGCAAAAATCCAGATGTGGAGCTGTACCGCTAGTGACAGAGCAATAGCTTGAGTGAAAAAGCCAAGCAAGAGCACAAGGCCCTGAATTTCTATCTGTAATGTCTGATTGAAGTAAAATATTTGTGATATTAGCAACTGAAAAATGTCACTGATATCTAATTAATATATGTATATATATTATGAGGGGTGGTCATATATTTTCATAAATTCAAATAGGAAGGATGACCCTGGAAAACATACACAAAAGGGTCCGTAGCTATTAATCCTGCCTGGTTAAGTGTGCCATTTAAAAAATACTTGTTTCTTTTTCTTTCTTTCTTTCTTTTCTTTTTTGCCAGTCCTGGGATTTGAACTCAAGGCCTGAGCTCTGTTGCTGCACTCTCTGTGCTCAGAGCTAGTCCTCTACCACTGGAGCCACAGCACCACTTCCAGCTTTTTCTGTTTATGGGCTACTGAAGAACTGAACCCAGGGCTTCATGGATACTAGGTAAGCTCTCTACCACTAAGCCATACTCCCAGCCCCCAAAACACTTGTTGCTTAAAAACAAAACCAACATAGAGAATATGAAAGTGCAGAGAGCTGGTCGGATGCAATAGTCTGGGTATTTCATAGAACTATGACTTTGAACACATTATATACATTAGTGAGCTCCAAAATCAGCTCGACTGTGTAAAATTTCAACCATTTTCTTGCTTATTTTCCTGTGTTATTTTAAGACTCATAACGTTTAACAGGCTCTGGAGACTACACATATGTATGCTTTAATTGTCTGACACCTAATTTAAAATTTCCCTGACCTAAGTGACATGGAATTTAAAACTTCTTCATTAGAAAATCTCATGCTCCTCAGATCATATCACATCAATGAAATGTTCAAAACTTTCTGTAATAGGGAAATTCTCTAGCGTGTAGAATGCATTGCTTTTGGATAAATATATTATACAGGAACTTTTAACTTGCTTTTAGTTCATTCTTTCATATTTTTCAGTAAATAGCTTATTAGAATAAAAGAGCCTTGCCAGAATTGGTAGTTGTAGTCACACACGTATTGTAAGTAGGTTAGAAAACAGCCTCCTTAGCTTAAGAATGGAGGAAAAGAAGGAGGGAAAAGAAAGAAATATTTAATAGAAGAGAGGAACAAGAAGAGAAAAAAGAAGTAAAGGCAAACAATATTCAAAGTTTCAAAGTAAAGTGGAGCATTTCATATAAGATATATAAGGAAGTTTTTGCTTCCCTACCCCCCACCCCCCTGTAAGTTCTTTAATTCCCACAAACTGTAGATACCCTTATAGAACAAAGGAAGTACAAACAGTGTTCTTTACTCTTTTCTAAGAAAACAGAATTCCTGCCTCACAAAGGCAGACAGACCCTCAGGACACTCCAAAGTTCCTCCCTAGAGTTCAAAGTGGGCCATGAAAGCAACTTATCAATCACCACATGAAAGGCACACTTTCTCACACTCTCATGGGGCAAGTATTTATGCAGCATTGTATACTGATTTTCTTCACGTGCTTTCTATATTTTGTCTAGCAATGGCAGACTTCTCAGTGGGGGAACAACCTTTATGTCTTCTGTGAACTTGAACATACTGCATTAGATTTTCTAGGAAAAAGTATACTCGATTGTCCTATTCAATCTTAGATGATCTTAAAATTTCTCCTGTTTCTTTCATTCTTCACAGCCATTACTAAACATTCCTCCCACACAGAACAGATGTTTCTCTGCTTAAAAGAAGGCAAGTAATTTAACATAATAAATACCAAATCACATCTCAAGGTCATACTCCAAAGCTTTTATGTCTCATTAAATTCCAGGCTTCTCATCCATTTATCTCATTGAAATCCCATTTAGATCTTGGTAGGTGTAAACACATGGGACTTGTGTTATCAGTTCAAACAGAAAGCTCTCTTTGACCACTAATGGCAAATGTTAAAATGGTTTCAATGATATGTGTAAAGGGTTCCAATTATAGGTATAGTCTTTTTTTGTATAGTTGTTTAGAAATAACACCAGCCAAGTTTTTCCTAAATCAAAGCTGTATGAGTTTTCTGGTCCACTGGACAGACACTTTTCCTACTAAGGGAGAAGAAAAAAAGTACTTCTCTGAGTTAATCCATACCTTAATTGTTCATACATAAATATTTTGATCTTTATTTTTCTCCCCAAGAACTAAATATTGCAACTCAAGTGATTCTTGGAAGTGACATAATTTCAAATATTAAAAATGTCTTACAGATTTCTCAGAAGAAGTATAAATAGCCAATAGACACATGAAGAAAGGTTCAACATCTCTGGACATAAAGGAAATGCAAATTAAAACAACTCTGAAATTCTATGTTATCCAAGTTAAAATGGCCATTCTCAAGAAAACAAACAATAACAAATGCCTGTGGGGATGCAGTCAAAAGGGAACGCTAATACACTGTTGGGAATGTAAGGTTGTTCAACCACTTTAGAAAGCAGAATGGAGGTTCCTCAAAAAAATAAACATAGAACTACCCTATGACAAATCAATCCCACTCCTAGTATTTATCCAATAGAATATAAACAAGCTTGCAATAAAGCTGTCAGCACAACCATGTGCATTGCAGCACTATTCACGGAAGCCAAGATGTGGAATCATCCCAGAGGCCACCTCAATGGACAAATAGATCAAGAAAATATGGTATAGATAGATAGATAAATAGGATAGATAGATAGATAGATAGATAGATAGATAGATAGATAGATAGATAGATAGATAGATAGATAGATAGACAGACAGATCACAATGGAATTTTACTCACTCATTAGAAAGGATGATATTGTGTAATTTGTAAAGATGTGGAAGGATCAGGAATCAAGTAAAATAAGCCAGACCCTGAGAAACAAAGGTTACATGTTTTCCTTCATTTGTGGGACCTGGAATGTACCTATAAGTTTATAAATAGACACTTCTGGCAGTCGACTAGTAGTTACAAATGAGTTAACTGAAGTATAATAAATCTATGCAGAGTTCGAATAGTATATTCTTTTAAAAAGGCTAGGTTAACATTCAACAGAACAAGTACCAGGAAATAGGCGCATCCAAGTGGGGGTTAGAGCCAAGGGGAGAGGGTTAGACGAATGAAGGGGGCAAGTGTGGGAGAATGCGGTCAAGAATTCATTGCATATACCACAAAATTAAGAAAACTAAGCGAAGGGGTGGGTCAAAGGGCTGGTAATGATCAAGATGCACTGTCCTCATAAATTGCTTTTGTTATACAGCACTTCGTTGGTACAACTAAAGATGATAAATTTTTAAAAATCTTAGAAATTCACCCAAAGCAAAACAAACCTACATGTAACATCATTGGATGTATTCAAGGATGCATGCTCAGTATTGTCATTATGTGAGTGCCATCACTTTAGAATCTACAGCTTTCTTTCAGAAGGTAATCAAATTGACCTAAAATTATACTCTTGTTCTTAGCTGTCAAAGAATTTTAGATTTTTTAATTACTTATTTTCCTATAAACTACTTATTTTCCCTAAACTACTTATTTTCTCATTAAATAAAAAATGATCCCAGGGATTATACCTCATTTGCTCAGATTAAATTGCAAATAAGACAGTGAATTGGGCTGATAGGTTTCTTATTTTTCTGTGTGCATCTATACACACTCATTGCTTAGACCAACACATTTTCTGCCCCACCTTATTTTGTTATGATGGTTGTTAATATATGGTCACAAATTCTTTGACACACATTGCATTCAGAGCCATTGGGGTTCAGCTTCCACCTTGAGTTTAGATGGATAGGTGACTACTTTGAGCAGGAGGGCCCTGTGGAAGTGATTCTTGGCACTTTCTGAGATAAGATGAGAAAGGATCTTGGATCTTGTTTCATTTTCTCACTACATAACCTTTTGAAGCTCAGAGCATCCCTAAAAGCCATATAGCTCCTCAAAGCCCAATCATGTTCTGAGGAAGTCCAAACCTCATAGATAAGGATATATTGTCTGTCCGACTACCACAGTTGAGACCAACATTTGCTATTGTAGTCTCAGCCCCAACAATGTAACCGGAGAGATCTTAGCATACAACCTACCTGCAAATGTCTAATTTTGGCTATTGGAGTCCCAAGATATCATGAAGCAAAGATAAGTCATCGCAGCAATATCTTGTCCAAATTCCTTACTGACAAAATTTGTGACTATAATCAAATAGTTGTTATGTACTCTGGATTTTAAGGTAGTTTGCTATTTTCATTGGCAATAGTAGAATGATTTCCGGATTCTTTTGTTTTGTTTGGTTTGTTTTTTCACATAATTTGGAGTGCACTGGCTTGTTTGACAAATTCAGCTTCCATTGGTTATAAACTCTGTCATGCTACAGTTTTTCATGTCTTAGTGTTTATGGACCAAGATATATTGTATTCATAAGCTGACTTACAAAATTGTAGCTTCTTTGTACAACTACTTAATAAAATGTTTAAAGCTATTTAAGTACTCTGTAGTTTTTGGCAACATTGGGGCTTCAACTTAGTCTTCCACTTGGTAGGCTTGCTTGTTTACTCTGTTGGTATGCTACCACTTGAGATATACCCCCAGCCCTGATTTTTCTGGTTATTTTAAAGATGAAGCCTTGTGGGCTTTTCTGTGTGATCTCTGCTTCTTCCTTCTCTTCTTCTTTCTTCCCTTCCTTCCTTCCTTCCTTCCTTCCTTCCTTCCTTCCTTCCTTCCTTTCTTCCTTCCTTCCCTTTCTTCCTTCCTTCCCTTCTTCCCTACTTCCCTCCCTCCCTCCTTCCCCTCCTCCTCCTCCTCCTCCTCCTCTTTTTTTTCCCTCCTCTCTTTCTCTTCTTTTTCTCTTTGTTTCAATCTTGGGGCCTGAATTTAGGGTCCCAAAAACTTGAATTTAGGGCCTGGCTGCTGTCCCTGAGCAATTTTACTTAAGGCACTTAGTCCTCTACCACTTCAGCTGCAGCTCTACTTCTGGCTTTCTTGGTCATTAATTAGAAATAATAGTCTCATGGACTTTCCTGCCTGAGCTGGCTTTGAACTGCAATCCTCAGATCTTAGCCTCCTGAGTAGCTATGATTACAGCCCCCAGCTTGGATCCCAGCTTCTTACGTATTGCGGAGTGGGCCTGTCTAAGAGCTGGCTAGTCTATCTTTTTATATATTTGCAGTTAAGTTACTTTTTCTTTTCTTTAAATAGTTGTGCAGAGGGTTTTATTATTTTTATGAGTAGAGAACAGTTCTGCATTATTGCTTTTTGGGGAGTCAAATTTCTTCTTTGTTTTTCAAGTGTCCTCTCTGTAGAATTGTGTGATGAATTTATTTAAAATAATGAAAAAATAATGAAATAATTGAACATCATAAAATAGATAAGGAATTTCAGTTTCAAAAAGTTGTCAAATATGGCAATATCCTTTAAGTTCATTTTTAGAAATTCAAACTCAAGAGAAAAGAACATCCAGGAAAAATATTCTCAATTGAAGGTAAGTTGCACAATAAATTTTCAGCAAATTAATTCCATAATAGACATTTTAAGAGTTACATTACATTTAGGTAATGAGAACTGGAAAAATGTTAATATGTATCATAATCATTAGGCAAGGACATACATCATATTATTAACTTTTTTCATTTCTAAGTTCATATTTCTGACATTCAAGGATATTCAATCATTTTCTGAACCATATACAATTGTTATAATTTTAGTTATAATTGGGCAATTCAATAAGCATATTTTTTAATGTATGGCATAGGGTTAAGTATGGCAAAGCACATATAAATCAGGGGAAACAGAGAAGAGAATTGATAATCATTCTATTTCAGTGCAATTAACAAAAACATAAATCTTTTTTTTTAAATATCATGGTTGAAGGATAGAAAAGCTTGGTAGCTCTTTCAAGGGAAGGTGAGAAGTTCTGTTCCTCTGGAGATGGATGGAACATATATAGGAAGAGAGAGGAAAGAGCAAAGCACCCAGACATCCTCTTAGAACTCATTTGCTCCTCACTAAGGTTTGATAAAGGGAAATAAGACAAAGTAGATGTGTGAGCACCTTACTAGCATCATAACTGGTAAGAACGTTTATCTCTGTACACAAATTCTATGCTTTGAAAGACAAATGTTCATTTTCTTCCAGTGAAATTATGAAATTATTTCTAGGTTTCTTCATCTCTGGAAGTTCTTTCTATCTCTTTCTCTCTTTCTTTCCTTCTTTCTTTGCTTGCTTTCTTTCCTTCCTTCTTTCCCCTTCCTTTCTTCCTACCTTCCTTTCTTTCCCCCCCCTCTCTCTTTTATTTCAAGCAATGAGGCAGTTTAAACTCAGGTTATGCAGGCACCCTGACCCTAGAACCGTGCCTCTAAGCTTTTTTGTTTTGGTCATTCTAAAGATAGGATTTTGTTGTTGTTTTTTTTAATATGCCTTTTTATTGTAAAAATACTGTACAGAGGGGTTACAGTTACATAAGCAAGGTAAGTAGTATATTTCCTATGAAGCATTATTACCTCCTCCTTTGTTTTTCCCTTATCATCCCTTCCCTCCCATGTCCACAACTACATTCCCCCCACCCCACCCCCTGCCTAAATTGTAAAGTTCATTTTTCATCATAGTGTCTTGTACATCTCATTGTTACAATGGGTCAACCTGTATCCCTATTTAAGCATTTTGTTTTTTCCCTTCTCCTCCTCATATTAGAGAAGTGTATATACAAGATGCAGGGCACCGACATCAAATACAGTAAAACAGAGGTTATACCGTGGGGGAGAAACATACAAAGAAACAAAAAAATCACATGGTACATTATAAATATGTTAGAAATAATAGCAAGAAGTAAAAAACCACTTGTGTCCCTATCTTGGGACACAAGATAGGGACACACTTGTAGAAAACTAAAGCTAGATCCTTATATATCACTCTGCAACCAGAATCAACTCCAAATGGATCAAAGACCTCAAAGTCAAAGCAGACACCCTGAAAACATTACAGTAAGAATAGGAGAAACCATAGGTCTCCTTGGCACAGGCGGAAATTTTCTTAAGAGAGACCCAGAAACAAAAAAAAAATCAAAGAAAGGTTGGGCAAGTGGGATTTCAATAAGCTGCAGAGCCTCTGCATGGAAAAGGACATAGCTAGCAAGATCAATAGCAAGCCTGCAGATTGGGAGAAGATCTTCACTAGCCATACAATGAATGGGTAAGGGTCTCATATCTAAAATATACTTGGAACTCAAAAAATTAAATCCCCCAACTGCAAATCCTCAAAGCAAGAACTGCCCAATAAATAAGTGGACTAAAGACTTACAAAGAAACTTCTCTGAAGAGGAAATAAGAATGGCCAACAGACATATGAAGAAATGCTCAACCTCTCTAGCCATAAAAGAAACGCAAATCAAAACAACATTGAAATTCCACCTCACCTCAGTTAGAATGGCTGTCATCAAGAACTCTAAGAACAACAGATACTGGAGGGGATGTGGCCAGGAGGGAATCCTACTGCATTGTTGGTGGGAATTTAAACTTGTTCAACTACTTTGGAAAGCAGTATGGAGGTTCCTCCTCCACATAGAGCTCCCCTATGACCCAGCAAGCCCTCTTTTGGGCATTTACCCAAATGATCACAAACAAGACCATACTAAAGCTACCATAATATCTGCATGTGTAATCCTAACTATTTGGGAGTCTGAGATAGTCGAATCTCAAGTCCAAAGTAAGCCTGGGTAACATAGCAAGATTGTCAATAGTGAAAATCCAGTATCAGGAGAAGCTAACCTTAAGTTTTAGCGCATCATGTCTCCTTTTGGTCAGATGTGGGAGAAGAATGCTTATCCTCAATTTTATTCTTTCAGGTTCCACTTTCCAGTGATTACAATTTGTCTCATAATATTTATCACAAAAGTATGTCCTTTATGTCTAGTTCTCTCTTGTTTGTCCAAACCAATTTTTCATAGGCTTTAATGAAGTAAACATATCTCCAATTTTTCATTCCATTATTTCCTTTTAACCTTTGCAGAGAACATTCCCTTTCCATATTGCTTTCTATCCAAGGAAAAAAGCAGCCTGTAGAGTTAGAAGCCATAGTTGAAAAAGCATCTACAAAATATTAATTTTCTACTGCTGAGTAACAAACTTAATAACTAAAAGCAACATAAATATACCATCTCACAATTAGGTGAGAATTTTAACATGTTTCTCTGACTAAAATGACTCAAACCATAGATGGTATCACTAGGAATGAATACACTCATGTCTACAGTCTCTGGGGACTGAGAAATCTATTTCTTGGCTCATGCAAATTATAGGCAGAATTCATTATTGTAAAACTGGGATCCCTGTGCCCTTAGTAGCTACAGTAATGTCCATTCCCAGATGCTAGAGTTGGTCCAAATCCCATAGTGTGTAGTCCACACTATCTTCAAAGCCAGCACTGGCAGACCAACGTGCTTTGAATCTTTCCTTCTTTTCTCATTGTTACACAATGTGGAGCCCCATTTTCTGCCCTCATCTTCCACTCCCAAGGCCTCATTAAGTACTGGGTCTACTTGGATAATCAAAGAGCCTCTATCTCAAGTTCTTCAGTTTCATCACACTTCTCTTTGCCACATACAATAACAAGCATATTTATGGGTCTGGGGACATAGAGAGCCATTTTTAAATTTTTAATTCTTAAAAATTGTCTATATGTACAAAGAGTTTTCAGTTCAACATGTCAGATTAGAAGCACAATATATCTTGATCAATGTCTCCCTTGTTGCTATTCTCTTCCATCTCTCATAACCCCATTAATCTCTCAATTATCTTTTAAAAAATAAAGTGTGGCATCATTTACCCTATCACACATATCAATCAATATCAATAAATTAATCTTAATATGAAAGGATATAAATAAGTTCACATGAGAGTCTACTAGCTACCAGTTCTTCAAACAGGATTAGAATTTTAACTTGGAATCAGTTAATGTGATTACAATTTTGAAATAAAATGGTAACTTTGGAGGATGGTTGACATAGAGAAAGAAACTAGAATGTGTGTGTGTGTGTGTGTGTGTGTGTGAGAGAGAGAGAGAGAGAGAGAGAGAGAGTTTGTTCTAAGATATGGGATGACTCCACAGGTCTTGGAGAGTAATAGGAGCAGCTAAGGAAAGGAAGACTCACATTGAAAATTCTGACAGCCTTCTAGCAACAGGCCTGCAGCCTTAGCAGATACTGCTATAATAAGAGCATATACCTTTCCCTATCTAATGTCATTTTGCTGAATTTCAAGCAGGAAGCTGAGATCTACGTAGAATATAAATCATGTCAAAAGTAAGAGTTAAACTCCAAAATAAATTCAGAAAAACTGAAAGTGACTTTGCTAAACCTAGCACATACAGACACAAATTAGGACCACATTGTACACGTGCTGTAGGATAATACACTGCCAAATAAGAAAATGTCTTCTTTAAATAGACAGCTGTATTTTTAAAGTCATTGAGCTGAAAGGAAAGAACATTGTATAATGCAGTTTCAGTCAAGGACCCATAAGTGACCATTAGTGTATTTATGTCATTATTGGAATGTATTTAGAACTCCATATACTCTGTAGATGTAGTGATGATAGCCACACAGAATAAAAAATCATCTCTCCATTTTTAAAGGCACTAATACATAATGACATGCCATTTTAGAAGCTGAAATTTTTCTTCAAAGCTATTAAACCATGTGATAGTTAATATAGTCTAAATTATGATTTAGAGGGTATATGTTGAACTCGTTTGTATTCTACTTTTAATTTTAGTCATCAATGTCACAAATATAGAGGAAGAAGAAAGCAACATAAAGAGGTTGAGAAATGAAAGAGCAAAGGAATATTTTTTATCCCTAGAAAAAAAGTAGATCCTTACAGCCCTGCCTGAGCAAGGTCAATACATGTAGACTGAGAGCAGGCAACCATCCTGCAATGCTGCAGGCTGTTTGCCCATCCTCCAATTAAGAGGATATATATATATATATATAGATAGATAGATAGATAGATAGATAGATGTATATCTATCTATCTATATAGATATAGGTAGATAGATAGATAGATACCAACTGCCATATAAAGGGGATACCGAAGAATATTATGGAATGTATAAACTAGACAATACAGATAAAGCAATGAGTCTTTCATCAGCTATATGTATGGCAACTTAAAATGTTCCAGGCACAAACTTGAAAGCTAGGTGTGTTATATTTACTGCGAATATTAATGCATCTATGAAATAAAATGAAATGTTTAAATGACTGGTAAGAATTTTTGGGTGTTCCCAGGGACTCCACTCCCAAGTTACTTAAGCTGAAGGAAACGTTGGCAAAGTAGCAGGGTATAAAATTAACTCTCAGAAACAAATGGCTTTCCTGTATGCCAATAACAAGAAGAGCATGGGTGAAATTAGGAAAGCAACCCTTTTTGTATAGTCACAAAATAAATAAAATACCTAGGAGTTAACTTAATTAAGAGGTGAAAGACCTCTATGATGAAAACTTTAAACACCTGAAAAAAGAAATTAAAGCAGAACTAAGGAAGTGGAATAACCTCCCATGCTCCTGGATTGGGAGGATTAACATCATGAAAATGGCAATACTGCCCAAGGCTACATTCAAATTCAATGCAATACCTATCAATATCCCAACCTCATTCTTCAATGAAATAGAGAAAGTAATCTAAAAATTCATATGGAACAATGAAAGGCCCCAAATAGCAATAACAATTCTTAGCAGAAAGAACAGCACTGGAGAAATATTAATTCCAAATTTCAAACTCTACTACAAAGCCATAGTAATCAAAATAGCTTGGTACTGGCACAAGAACAGACCTGAGGACCAATAGAATAGGACTGAAGACCCAGAAATGAACCCACAGGCCAATAGTCATCTAATCTTTGACAAGGGAGCTAAAAGAAAAAAAGAATGGAAAAAAGACAGCCTTTTCAGTAAATGGTGCTGGCAAAATTGGTTCAACACCTGTAGAAAACTAAAGGTAGGGGGCTGGGAAGGTGGCTCAGTGGTAGAGCGCTTGCATTGCATGCCTAAGGCCCTGGGTTCGATTCCTCAGCACCACATAAGCAAAAAGAAAAAAGCCAGAAGTGGTGCTGTGGCTCAAGTGGTAGAGCACTAGCCTTGAGCTGAAGAGCTGAGGGACAGTGCCCAGGCCCAGAGTTCAGGCCCCACGACCAGACCCAAACAAACAAACAAACAAAAACTAAAGCTAGATCCATCTTTATCACCCTGCACCAGAATCAACTCCAAATGGATCAAAGACCTCCAAATAAAAGCAGATACCCTGAAAACATTACAGGAAAGAATAGGAGAAACTCTAGGGATCCTTAGCACAGGCCGAAATTTTCACCATAGATACCCAGAAACACAACAAATCAAAGAAACGTTGGACAAATGGGATTGCATGAAACTGCAGAGCTTTTCCATGGCAAAGGACATAGCTAGCAAGATCAATAGAAAGCCCCCAGATCAGGAGAAGATCTTCACTAGCCATAAAATGGACAAGGGTCTCATATCTAAAATATACTTAGAACTCAAAAAATTAAATCCCCCAAACAACAAATCCCCAAAGAAACAACTGCCCAATAAATAAGTGGGCTAAAGGCTTAGAGACTTCTCTGAAGAGGAAATAGAATGGCCATTAGACACATGAAGAAATGCTTATCTTCTCTAGCCATAAAAGAAATGAAATCAAGACAACATTGAAATTCCACCTCACCCCAGTTAGAATAGCTATAATCAAGAAATCTAGTAATGACAGATGCTGGAGGGTATGTAGCCAGAAGGGAACCTTACTGCATTGTTGGTGGGAGTGTAAACTTGTTCAACTTGTTTAGAAAGCAATATGGAGGTTCCTCAAAAGATTCCACATAGAGCTCCCCTGTGACCCAGCAAGCCCTCTTTTGGGCATTTACTCAAACAATCACAAAAGGTCATACCAAAGCTACCAGCACAACCAAGCTTATCACAGCATTATTCACCATACCTAAGATATGGAACCAACACAGATGCCCCTCAGTAGATGAATGAGATCAAGAAAATGTGCTATATATATAATGGAATTCTATGCCTCCATCAGAAAGAATGGCATTGCCCCATTTGTTAAGAAATGGAAAGACATGGAAAAAAATTTTACTAAGTGAAGTAAGCCAGGCCCAAAGAAACATAGGTTTTCCCGATTGGCAATACATGTCTAGGACAAGCAAAAAAGTTCAAAAGCTATATACATATGACCATATAAGATGATGTCAAGTGAAATGAACCCCAAGACAGGGATACAAGTGGCTTTTACTTTCTTGCTATTGTTTTTGATGTACTTATAATGCACTATGTGATTCTCTTGTTCCTTTTGTATGTTTTCCCCCCACGGTATAACCCCTGTTTTCACTGTATCTGATTCTGATGTCCTGCATCTTGTATATACATTTTTCTAATGGGGAGGGGAAGGGATATAACAAAATGCTTAAGTAAGGTTACAGGTTGACCCATTGTAACAGTGAGATGTACAAGACACTATGTTGAAAACGAACTTTACAATTTTTTTTGGGGGGGGGACAAGGAGTTGGGGAAGTGAGGAGCGAAGGGAGGGTAGGGGAAAAACAAAGGAGAAGGTAACAATGCTTGGCAGGAAATGTACTCATTTCCCTATTCATGTAACTGTAACCCCTCTGTACAGTATTTTTACAATAAAAATATATGGAAAAAATTTGGGAGTGTTTAGTGAAGTATAATTTAAAAATGGTAACCTAGCCTTGTCTTGCTGGGATATTTTATATGTCACATAACAAACACGATTCAATTGAGGTTTGTGTTTGCAAGCATTCTCATGTTAGTTTACCTAACCTTGCTTTGGGAGGGAGGTAGAATAAAAAATCCATTCCATTGCAGAAGAAAAGATAATGGGCTTAAAACCTGGCACAAATATCATGCTGTTCCTTTAATTTGTGGTGGACTGAGCCAAATAATATCCTATAATGCCATGTATTATCCCATAAAACAAAATGCCTCAAGTGCCAATAGCATTTTGAACAAAGAGAAAAATGGGAATTTGTTGTGACCTGAAGCTGTTTTATCACTATCTTAAATTCCATGGTCAGTGATTTTAATCTCTCCATTGCACACAATTTCAGCTCCCTTGTCCCTCCTTAAGTTCCCTGTATTCTCCACTAAACCACAACCTTCCTTAAATTCAACAGTCTACTTTTTCTGTTGAGCTGGCTGCATCTGAAGAAACCCATCACATTTTGTTTTCTGATCTTTTGCTGATTCAAGATTATTATATTTGTGTAGATCTCTTATGTTAGTCGGTGTATCTTCTTTCCCATGTGTTTTGGGTACACATCCTCTTTGCTTTTCACAGCAACAAATCTTCCTCCCATATCATAGGGTTTTTTCTAGGGACTTATCACTAATACCACTTCATTTCACTATCAGTAGTACTCTTATTTTCCTTCGTGGGAGAGGGTTCTACATGTACTGTTTCCGTAGCGTGCTTTTCCTTCTCTTACCAGTCTATTCCAGCTTATACCCTCATCACTCCACTAGAACTGACCTTCTCAAGGTCATCAGTAGCACACACTGCTCTAGCCATTGGTTTCTTCCCATTCCTTAGCTTATTTCATCACTCAAAGGCATAAGCACTGTTGATTAATCCACTGACTTTCAACACTTTCAACACACCATTGTCCTGCTTTTCCAGCCATGCATGCCAAGTCTTATTTCTGGCTCCATCTTACTTTCTTGTGTCTAATGTTACGATGGGAATGGCTCAGTCCTTAGCTCCCGTTTTGTTCTTTCTTGACTCTTTTGTGTGATCTCATCTATCCTCCTGACTTAGTTGACATCTATATTGATGCCTCGTATTTTTTTTATCCTCAATTCAGATCCCCATCTGGGATTCAGATTAGCATCATTTTAGCATCTCAACTTACATGTGGAATAGACATCTCTAACTCCATAGAACCCGCTACACTCTGGATGTTCTTTGCAGGACATGCTCTTCTCATAGTCTTCCTTACGTCCATGGCTGCTGTATTCATTCATGCATTCAATGGTTCAGGCTTTATAACCTCCAAGTCAGCTCTCTCTTTTTTCCCTGATTCACAGCACATCTTTTCTGGTTTTATCTTCCAAATATACCTAAAGTGCAACCCTAATTCATCACCTCCACAACCCCAATGCTAGTTATGCCATCCTATCCACTGAATGGATGATTGTAAAGTTTCTTAACTGGGTTCCCATGACTCCCTTGTCCTTTTTCTGACTCTCCCCAGCATATTATTCATTTGACAGAGAAAATAAGTCAAAACATACGCTTCTATTCTCAGAGGCTTCTGATGTTTCCCCATCTCTCTGCAACAAAAGTGTGAAGAGGTTCAGCACAGCAGCTCAAACACACACACCAATCCCCTCCTCATTTCCTTCTATTCTATCCCTCATGAACTCTATCTTTGATAGTCTTTACATCTACCAAGCACATTCATGTGTGAGGGCTCCTGCACACATTTTCCTCTTGCCCTAAGATCCTTTCCCCCAAGCCGGCCATATAGATTGTTCATATGTCACCTACTATTCTTTGACCAAAATTATTATTGAAAATTATAGTACTATTAACCCATCACATTTCTTTCTGTACTGTTTGTGCTGTTTCTTTTATCAGCCCTTAAAATATTTTACATCTTACATACTCATATAGTTAATTTTCTCTCTTCCTACTAGAATGGAAGTTCCATGAACTCAGAACTTTTGCCCATTTTATTTGCTGCTTAGAAACTACAAAGTTCCTAAAAAATTAGCATACTCAGAATCAGATTACCAGTCTACTTATCAAATCTACATGGGATGTATGGATGGACATATCAATCAGTTGACAAAATGTTCCTCTTAAATCTTATTTTTCAATAGCGATTTCTTTCATGTCTATCTTGAACACTTAAAACAGTATAATGGATTACTTGAGAACAAAAGTGAATCTTGGATAACCACAAATGGAGAAAGACTGTAGTATGCATGAAAGATGAATGATTATTTCATAGATTTTTTTCCATGTGACCAGATGTACTGCATTATTTAATTATTCCTAGAATCAGGGTCTCTAGACTTTCATTTTATAATGTCATCAGTACAAATACTTTCAGTGTTCAAAATTCTGAGCAAATAGATGGTACACATACATATATACCCCTTATGTCCTGCAACTGTTCTATAATGTTAATATATACTTCCTAAACAGAAACAAACATAAATATTTAATTTGTGAACACTGAAATAAATACAACTTTAAATTCTAATTTAATTGTTTATATAAACATCTCTTTTTTTACTCAATATCTCACTATGAGTTTTAGAAAGAGCAGTAAAATCAAATACACGTTTCTGTTTTAGAAAATGTTAGCTTAATGCTTACAGATACTACTAAGGATTGAGAACTTTATTTTTGTTTCCATGTTGTTGGTTTTAATATAATTAGTTTTTTTCACAGATGACAAAAGGTATGACACAGACAAAAAGTACATAGGTTCTAAGAATTCCATCAATGACTGTGCATACTCAATTATGATATCCAATTCTCAATTTTCTCCAACAACTGTTTTAGGTTATGGATAAAATTTGGCTACTAATATTAATTGGTAGTACTATCTTGAAAATTATTTCAAAAATTTGACATTTTAGAATATTTAACAAAAGGCATTGAAACCCACTGAAACTTTGTATATGGAAGGTTAAAAATGAGCTAGTTAATTGTACCTTTAGTTACAATATAAAGAAAAAAGTACTTGTGATTGATAGACCAAATATTAATTTGAGTCCCCAAATCACATAGTACTAGAAGTACTAGAAACCTCTTAAATAGCTCTTTGCAAAATGCCCTCTATGTCATAACAATTGCTATGGAAAATCATATTATTTCCCCTTTGGTGACCAAGTCTTGGTCAGGTTCCATGTTGTCACTTTTTCTCAGTGTACTTTGTGGCTGGGGCTAAGCTCTTGCTAAGTACAGTAGTAATTGCTAGTATTTCCTTGTGGCTTGCTGCACTTACATTGTTAATACAGCCTTCTCCATAATATTTTTGAAGCATATGTTAACTTTTGTGGATTGTTGGCAGAACCTCATTTGTTAAAAATTAGAAGGTATCATTCATAAATCAACTTAGTTGGACAAAAATAAAGTACAATAGTTCATGTCAAAGTTAATGAAAAGCAAAGGCAACACTTTAAACATGGCACTTTTTAGATGATAATTTTTCTTTCAGAAAAGAGTATGGAGTATGGGAGCCCACCAAGAGAGTAGGCTGGAATTCCTCTGTACATTAACCATTCAAGATGCCTTTCTTTTCTGTTTTTTTACTTTGATTGATTTTTAAAATCTTTCTGTCTCCTCCCTCTGTCCCTCCCTCTGTCCCTCCCTCCCTTCCTTCCTTCCTTCCTTCCTTCCTTCCTTCTTTCCTTCCTTCCTTCCTTCCCAATTCTAGGCTTTGACAAAAGGTCTGCACTTACTGGGCAAGCATTATAACAATTGATCTATGCCTCAAACTTATTTTCATCCACTTTTTAGACTAAAATATTCCCTTTGAAATCCTAATATTACACTAGCCATATTCTTATGATGTATATACTTTCTGAGACTTAGAATATGCCTTAAAATGTTTACTTTACAATTACTTATTAAATGTATTTTGAAAATACTATGGGGTTTGAACTCAGGGCCTTACACATCTAGACTAGTATAATACTTCCAAACCATCACTCCAGCCCTATTTAATCCATACATTTTGACATACAAGCATTAAGACATTATTAATCAGTCTAAATTCAAACTCATGGGAACTAGTACATTATTGGGAGAATTTTGGAGGTAATAGATAAATGGGAAATTTTGGCTATATATTGCCATAATTCTCATTATACTGCTCGAAAGTATGAATACACAAGTTTGAAATCTCAAGTATATTCAGTAATATTAATTTATCACTTAACATTAAATTTAATAATTGGCAGTTGATATTTGATTAAAAATACCTGAATATTGGACATATATCAAACTTTAAACACCTGTATATAAAAATATTATTTTATTCATATTATTTCAATAAAGATGAAATATAGAAAATGACATTGAAATGTTTTTGAGATAATATCATCTTTTTTTCTAGTTGAAATACTTTCTATATTTGGGTCACTATAATTCTCTCATTTATTTTACCTAGGACTAGATGGTCTCTTCATTATAATCAATTTTTAGTAAGTATAGAATTCTAGGTATTTAATGAAAGTTAGTGAAGAGTAAGAAAAAAAAAAGCATTACTTTAACCTAAAGCCCACGCTACATTATGTTCCAGAAGTAGTTCACAAATAATTTAAAATTTTTCCCAGTAATGGAGGGGAGGGGGGAGGCTGGGAAGGGATGTGAAGGGTAAACAAAGGAGGAAGCTGCAATGCTTGGTAAGAAATGTACGCATTATCCTGCCCATGTAATTGTAACTCCTCTGTACAATATGTTCACAAATAAAATAAAATTAAATTAAAAAAATTTTTTCCCAGTATTTTAACAACTTCATATACTTTAGCCTGTTCTAGGATTTCATGAGTATCATTAATGCACATCAAACTTTTAAAACACAAATTTATAAAATTCTATTGAATATAATAAAGCACAGAATAGCTTTTGTGTGTAAGGTGGCATGTAAGGGGAGGGTCAGATGTCAAAAAAATGAGTAAATCTTATTTCTTCCTTCAAGCAGTTTAAAGGAACAGGAACTGAATGAATGGATATTTTTCCAAAATAAAATAAGGAAGTTTAATTGGGATAGAATTCTTATATTACTTAACATATGAGTATGGTTTTATTACTGATATATTTAGAGTTAGTTGGGATGCTTTCTGTGGTAACAGAAAATCTAGTTTTCACATCATCTGAAATAATAAATTTTCAACTTTTATTTCTGAGTTTCATTATTCAGAGCTTCTGCTCTTGCATTAAAATGTATCATGACTGCTATGACAATGTGGGATTTTGTTGTTTTTTCGTTGTTGTTTGTTTTTTATTTTTATTTATTTTATTTTATTTTGTCGGTCATAGGGCTTGAACTCTGGGCCTGGGCGCTGTCCCTGAGCTATTCAGCTAAGATAAGCCCTCTACCACTTGAGCCACAGTGCCACTTCTGGTTTTCTGGTGGTTAATTAGAGACAAAGTCTCACGGATGATCCTGCCTGGGCTGGCTTTGAACTGCATCCTCAGATCTCAGCCTCCTGAGTAGCTAGGTTTATAGGCATGAGCCACTAGTGCCTGGCCAATGATTTTTTTTTTTAAATCTTAATTCTGCTGAAGTTAAGTGCTATGAGCCAAAAGCTTTCAATGTTAGGACAGTGCAGTGGCCACTGTGCCCTCCTTTGTAAATCTGTAAGGCAAATGGGAATGAGATACCTCTTGAACTTGTGACTGTGCTAGGTTCTTAGGAATCTACTGGCGTACCAATTATTAGCTATTGGTCCAAACTTGCTTTTCTCAAGAGTCTGCAAGAGATATTTTGACAAGATCCATTTGTATCTGAGCTTCAGTTCCTGTCTCTTTAAGTCACAGAGCTACCTTGCTCTGAGCCTCTTAAGAAGCTCTGTCCTTGGATGACAGTTTGGAATAGTGACATTTTGTGCAAAAAATTATTCCAAAGGGCCTAGACCAGATCTTCTAATGATTGTTTCGAAGGAAAAAGCATTGCTTGTTTTATTAGAAAATCTGTATTTCAAAGGTGGAAAGGTCTGGTTTTGCTTGCAACTTGGTCACAGAGGCTATCCACTGAAATGGCAGCATTGACAGAAGAACCCACAGCTCTCCACTGGTCCTCTTGCTGAAGGCAGGCTGTTGATGCCTTTCTCTGATTTAAAGGGGATGCTCAATATAATGCAAAAAAAGAAAGCTGTTGCTAAAAACAATTTATCATCCATGTGTATTTACACAGTTAATATGATTATGAATGTTATTGATACAGATTATAGAAGCCATATGTTTGGTGCTGCATATGAAAAGCAGTAACAAGGGCTTGAGATTCTGAAAGCACATATTTTGTATTTAAAGCAGACAGAGTATTTACTTGTCTGAACACAACAACAAAAATGCAGCTTTCTTACTGTAAATCTAATTTGCAAAAGAAAAGCCTTACAAAACAAGTATCAGGAAGCTGAAACATGTCTTGTCTAAGGGGAAAGTGAGCAGAAGGGTGAACAGATAAACAAAAGAAGGGAAGAAGACAGTCATACCTCTCTATATGTGAGTGAAAATGGAACTAGAAACTTTAGGAGAGAGACATGGATGGGATAGATGCACTACAGCATGCCCATTTGAAACCTCTTCGTATATATATTTGATAATAATAAATAAATAAATAAAAAGGAGATAGATAATAGCCAACTTTAAATATTATACAATATACATGTATTAAAAATTTGGCATTGTATAAATATGTATTTGTATGTTTGTATAAATATGTAAATTTTGACATTAGGAATTAAATAATAAAAAATTAAAATGAAAGATCTTAATATATGCTGAGATATGGATGTATATCAGATAATTTCAACTTCTTTGAAATATTCTCATCAATTTTAAGGTATTTTCTAATTCTGAAATAAAAATTACATATCATATAATATTAAGAATTTTACCTTCTATCAATTTAACTTTTTTCTGCTTAACTTTTTAATTATTTTATTCAATGTGTGCAAATATGCAATAATTGTCTTAAAGAATAAAAATGGAACTCACATATACTCACAACTCAGCTTTGGCTAGCTTTTATCATGATAAATTCCTTTAGTTGTAAAATAGATGATCGCATATCCCTAAGAAAATGTCCTTTGTATTTTAGCCATTAATTAATACATGTAACATAGCATGAATCATTACACTTTCTAGTAAAGTAAAAATCTACTGATTGCAAAACTAGCTCAAGGCTATTATATCAGATAACCATGTGTCTCTATCTTCATTCCAAAGAACATCATTTTAATTATAGAGATTATTTAATATTTATATAATGTGCTATGATATGCTGCAGTCAGGCTTAATGCATGAAAGGCGTGTTTTGCCCTCAAGGATATTCTTCTGCTCTCAGACTGACATGAAAACAAAAAAGAATCATTTTTATAAATGATAAATGATGAAGTTTCTATCTCTACAATGGTTTTTGTTCTTCAGAATGTAGCTGACTGTTACTGTGGTTATACAAGTGGAGTTTATGGTTATCTATCATTTGCAAACATTGCTTTCCTGCTTCATGATTTCTATCATATACTGAGTTAATTTTTGTCTTGCACAGTGAAGCTGATTCAGCCGTTATTGCTCCTGTTCTCATGGCATCTGTACATATGCAGAAATTTGGTTAGAGTAATGATTCTGTTTTCTATTTCGGCAAAGCCAAAGAGAAAGGAGGCAGAGCAAGATGGCGGCTAAGACCCCCTGGTTACCATCTCCCTGTGCCATAGACTACATTTGCAGAAATCAAAGGAGAAAAAAAGGGATAAATATCTCCTCCTTCAGAGTCACCTGGCTTATTGGGATCTATCGAACAATTTTGAATGTTGATTCAAGATTTCATTTTTCTTATTTTCTTTCCTTATTATCTTTAAGTGCTTTTACAAAGGAGTTGCCAATTCACAAATCAGTTTCTGAATACTAAGCATCTTGATCAATGTTACCCCTTTCAACATTCTCACCCACCTCTTACACCCTCGCTTTTCTTAATTTTGAAGGATATAGATTGAATTCTTGACCTCATTTTCCTACTATTTCTCCTCTTTATTTATCTACTATACCTCTTCTCTGGATCCTACTACCTTCCTTTCAGATAGGAACTTAAAATATTGTTAGGGTATATCAGGTTTTTTTCTGAATTAAAGAATAAATGTAAAGTAAACCCCAAAAAACTAAGCAAGTTATTTACAGCTTACCGAGAATTTATAGCTTATTTAGAACTATGAAGATAGGAAAGAACATGGAAAAAACCTAGGTACATACCACCAAGTAGAAGAAGTCAATCTGAAATGGGATATATTGATTCTAAGCATATGACAGCCTAGAAAAGGATCAACTATGGTGAGGTAAAGAAGAAAATGGTGAATCAAATATTGTCATTTCTAAAATATAAGCATAGATTTATATGGATATATATATATATATATATATATATATATATATATATATGTGTGTGTGTGTGTGTGAAAATTTAGGGTGTTAAAAACCCTGTGTCCACGCAAGGGACACAAAGAAATAGAAACATAGCTCGATTTAAGATATTATAATGATTATTTGAAATGATTTAAAATACATGTATTTTTCTTGCTTGAAATCCAGCAGAATAAATAGCATCAAGTCAAACATCTAAATTAAAAGCCACAGCTGACCAAACATTATTGTATTTGTTTATTTTATTATCTTAAAAGGCAGCTGCTTCTTAACAGAAAACAAAATCAATCTCAGTTAACCAAATTCTAGAATCTGTTGACACAAATTCTAAGTTTAATGTTTGAAAATAAGTGGCTTGATTTTAACCTACCTTGACCATAAAGTAAATAGCCTCATCTGTTTTGTTAAATATCTTGCATAGAATAATGAAAGTAGATATGAGTGGAGAGACCCAGAAACAATAAATCTAATGTCTGGGTGGCTTCTAGAGCCTCTGTATATCTTTGTCAAAGTGAGTTAATCTCATTTTCCACATTCCAGTCCTCGTACTGTCAACATGTAAAAGAGACAAAATACCCTGGCTTAAGAGGGAAAGGATATTCCTATCTGCTCCATCCTCTATTTTGACCTCCAATGGGAGAACCACCCAGAACACTGAGAAAACCACATTGTATAGAACGTAGCATAAAAACCAGTACTTATCAAGTTCTTTCCAGTCTTGGACTTCTTTGTCCCTGTGTAAATATACAAAGTATCTTAAGTTCTTCCTGATGCAACCAGAAAAAGACTTTTTTCCACACAATGCTACATGGGCTGATAAAATTTGAGGGCTAGAAAGAACTTGGCAGACTCCATAGGTCCTCCTGCTGGTTCCAAACAGATGTGGCCTTGAATGATCCCAGAAATAATGGTTTTACATATTTAGAAAATCTAGTATGGCATTTTTTTTAAAAAAAGCAACATTTGTTTTAAGTGAAGATGATTCTATCTATATTTTTTTCTTGTTCTTCTTTAGAATCAGAAATAAAGATTGTTCTCACAGCATCTGTGTATTTACTCAACAGGTATTATTGAGTTCTTATGCTTTCTGAAGCAATCTTCTGGCTTCTAAAGTACAGAGGTGAATGGAGTAGAGTTTTAAGAACTTACATTTAGTGAAAGACTTTTAAAGGGCTATTTTCATGTGTGGATCTCAGCACAAGGCCTAGCTCAGCTGGAGTTAGGGGATGAGATCAGTGGACTTTCTTCTGTTAAGTGGACACTTGAACAGCATGTTGTAAGCTGAGTAGAAACCAATCAATGGGAATTCCAGACAAGAATGCTGACATAGAAAAGCTTAAGAGAGTACTGAATATTTGTGGGCTTTTTAATGGCTGGACCATAGGCTTTCTTCTGGAACTCAGGAAAGTCCAAATCTGGAATATATTTCATTGTATTCTTAACAACAGTGCAATTTTCAAAAGGGTCAAGGATAAGAAAATTTGGGTTTTGTGAGGATCCTTTTAATTAGGCAGGTGAATAATAGTTGAGGGGAGTCTAGAAGTAGAATGAAGGTTCAATGGCTTTTTCTGTAATCTAGGTAAGAAACAATACAGCCTGAACACCTACTGTTCCCTGTCTTGAATAATTTCCGTTGCTTTGCTTGGCACATCTCCGTTAACAATGGCTGGGTAGATAGATGTCTTTTCTGAGCGTCTGGATGGAGACAAGAGCTGAGCTGAGTGAATTCTTTTCTCTTTTAAACTATTGTTCTGTAGTCCCTTTACCATCCTTGGTGAGGTTATTATTTCCTAGCTAGTGGTCAACTGAGTGTATGATTATATTTGCTGTTAGAATTTCAAACTTTTAAGTGTTCAGTAGATCTTTCTATTTAATTTATCTCTGTTTTTACAACATGTTGCTTCAAAACCCAGAGTTCTTTGGGCAATCCAGATAGTGAAGCCATAAATGTAAGTAAAACCTCTAAGTCCAGGATTTCAGTCCTGCAGCACAATTCCATTTGACCCAATGTGACCCTTCTAGACACCATATCCAGCATCTGTCTCGTGGCCCACTGTAACCCACCATTTCCATCTCCTTTTGAAACCAGAGCTATACTCATGTCCTGCTGTAATCACAAGTGTCTCTTCCCACCACCTGAATCAGTTTTTTGTTTTGGATATTCTCATGAAGATTTTATTTGAAGAAGAAGAAAAAAACAACAGCAAACAGGTTATGTGGCTAAGAAATTTTATCCCCCTCAGTCTGAGGATTTGAGGCTCTGTGGAGTTAAGATTGATACCTGTATTGATATTGCAGGTAGAAGATCTCAAACAGCAAAAGTAGCATGTCAAAGCCAGGCACCTGTAAGCTTAGCTTCTCAGGAGGCTGAGATCTGAG
This sequence comes from Dipodomys ordii, assembly GCF_000151885.1. Lineage (NCBI taxonomy): Eukaryota > Metazoa > Chordata > Mammalia > Rodentia > Heteromyidae > Dipodomys > Dipodomys ordii. The sequence goes on along the minus strand of NW_012267313.1, from coordinate 3,419,306 downwards.
GATTGCAGTTCAAAGCCAGCCCAGGAAGGAAAGTACATGAGACTCTTATCTCCAATTAACCATCAGAAAACTGGAAGGGGTACTGTGGCTCAAGTGGTAAAGCTCTAGCCTTGAAACAAAGAGCTCAGAGACAGTGCTCAGGCTCTGAGTTTAAGCCCCACAACTGACAAAAAAAAAAAGTCATATTTAGGAAGAAGGAGGCATTCTTAAGGTGGAAAACTATTCCTGTCCCTTCTTCCTGATTCCAAATATGAATGGCATTGCACTTCAGACTTCCTATTCTAAAAGAAAATAGCTGTTTACTAACGATAATTTGCATCATATATGATTGTATATGCATATACTTCTGTTTGTAATGAAATTGTAGTTTGGATATTTATAGCTTTTTGTGGTGTTATTTTAGGGTTCCCCTGAACATGATAAGCTATTAGATAAGAAAGTCAGCTTCTGAATTTGGCCAACAGCATGTGCTAGTATTTGTTTTTAATTTGGAAAGCCTAGATATCTAGAAGTATCTACAGATAATTAGGCATCAATAATTTTGAAAGTAATCATAAGGAATATCTCTAATAAATTATGAGTGAACAACCAATTGGGAAAGCTGTTAAAAAATGTTGATTTCCAGGTGACTCTGGAGGTCCTTTGCATGAATCCAGAAAGGGTCTCCATTTCTCACAAAGACTCTAGATTACTTAATGTAGAAGGGATGATACATCAACCTTCAGAGCAAACTATTTGACCATGATCTCCCTGTTTCTGTTACCTCCATATCTGGGATGTCAGCTATCATGCCCATCCTGTACTTTCAGATATTGTTTCAGTATTTCCTAGCGCTGTCCTGAAACCATGATCACTTCATCTCTGCCTGCCAAGCAGCTAGAGTTTATAAGCACAAGCCACCAGCCATAAACCTACAACTAGATTTTAAAAGGTGTTACTCTCAGTGTATTTACTTAACCTTTGAAGTCGACTTACCTCTTTTAGCTGAAAACTATTGCTTGGTTTGGGTCAAGGATGTGGGGTTAAACTTTGTTTTGGCTAGATATAAGGATTCAAGCTGTTGTGGGTTTCATTCCTAGCATAGTTAACATTTTCCATAGCCAGACACACAGTTTGTAGTTGGTCCCAATAGGAGTAAATTCTTGTTTCAAACACCAGTTCTATCCATCAACTTCCATGTGTCTGCTAGACCATTTTAGACAATAATTGCTCTTTTGTGTTCTGTGTAGTTTCAAAAGAATTTCTTATCAAGAAGAAAAATAAGATTACATGCTACTAGCATCAAATTTTAACCTATAAACTTGTTTTGAAGGGAAGTACAAAATAAAGTACTTTCACTTTTAAATGAAGTCTTTAAACAACACTTTTAAAACCAAACTATCTCTTATTGAATTTGATCATGAGATTCTGCTAGACAGTTACCTGAATGCCTGAAAAACTATGTTCAGTAGATTTTTATCCATTTCCCTATCCTGCTCCATTTCTTCATTATTTCTATACTTTCCCCTTTCCTTATCATCTGCTTACCATCCTTCTTTTTTCCCCTCCAACATTTTTCCTTTTTCTTTTCTTTTTTCTTTATTTCTCTTCTTCCTTTTCCCTTCTTTTTTTCTTTATAAATATGGTTGGGGAACTCTTTTCTAAATTCTCAATGAAATAAAATATGACCTGAACTAAGGCATGCATGGAGTTAATAATAGTGAATACCATGTTTTTATTATTTTTATAGCATCTTGCATTCTGAATATTTGTTAATTCAGTTAATCCTCACAGCAACTCTGTAAAGTAGGATTTAATATTATTTACATTGAAACAGTACCCAGAAAGTCCAATTAAGTATTGCTATTATTTGCAACTATCAATGCTAATAAATTTCATCAAACCTATGTTTGACAATGTTGAGAGTAAGCATAATTTGCAATCCCTATTATTAAAAAAATTCTGTGGGCATATCCAAGACAGCTTTGTTCCTGGAACATGATCAAACCCAGATAGATTATTTAAAGACTAATAGCAAGCAGGCTCTTTACAACATGATTCAAGACCTGTGCCTCACTCTGCTGACAAATGCAAAGCTGTTATACAATAAATTCTGTCCAGTCACAAACATTTTCCAGCCATGTAAAATCAATCTTGAAACCACTCAATGTTTCCTCTAAACTCACAAACTTTATCCATTGACCCCACTACTTCATCTCCAAGTTGCTACTACAGGTCTGTAAAAGTGCTATTCCCCCTCATGTCAATAATTTCATAAACTTAGTCTTGCTTGACCAATAGGTATTTTCAGGAATATATTTTGGAAAGTTGGCAGCTAAATCTACCTCAGACTTATCAAGAATCAAAAGACTGCTCAGTTATTAAAATAGACATTTTTCTCACTCTCTTTTTATAACACCATAGAGACAGCTACAGGAGAATTTAGAAATGATCAAACCAGTAATTCTTCGAGAATTCTTGACATCTCCATAAGATAGAGCACTTACAATTGAATGATTCGTAAACTATTGATCTTTATAAACCCTCTCTACGAATAAAAAGGAATCTTTTGAGTAGTTGCTCTAATATACATGAAAATGAAACTGAATTTAATGAGTGAAATTATATTTTTTCCAAAATACTTATTCATTTACTAAATGGTTCTTCATTATAAGAAGATATTTTTTATTCTGAAATATTCCTTAATTAGGGGCCTACAAGAGTGAGATTCAAGCAACAAACCAAAACAAAAAAAAATCCCTAAATCCAGTTATCTCTGAATATTACAGGCAGGAAGGGGTTTCTTTCTAATGAAGGAAGTGAAGCAGTACACTGTAAATATTTCAGGCATCAACCAGAAAGCACAAGAAGGGCCCTTTTTTTTTTTTTAAAATCACTGTAAATATATTCATCTGAGTAAAACAATCATCCGTGTCTAGTCATGCGTGCTCTCTGCTCCGTGCTGTCACTACTGTCGATCTGAAGCTGAGAGGTAATGGCCTCATGATTCAAGGAAACTGCTGAAGTGTGTACTTAGGCTTCAGTTTGAGAGATGGGTTCATTTATCATCATAATAAGCTATTACCATTGATAGGTCACAACTCATTGAAGAGACAGTCAGTCTAATTGGCTCAATTCCGTTAGCTTTCGATGTGCCTCAAGGAGATAAGCACTCTTTTGCAGGTAATTTTCAATCACCCACAACCTACCTGTTTAATAATTCATCACATTTCAGATTGGGGTCCGATCATATAGCTCCCTTTTCAGTGTGGCAAGTGTTAGATATTAGCTGGTTGTAATCTCATACCCAGGCAAATAGAAGAAGAGTCTTAGAAAAACAAAGAGTTAGCTGCTACTATTGGAAGTGATAAGACACTTCAAGAATACAGATGTCATATTTATCCTTTTTCCCAGAGGCCTCTCTGCAAATAACTGAACTTCCTAAAGAAATATGGAAAGATAAGACTGTTGTGTGATCTTGTGGTTAATTAAGCATGACAACCATTTTCTGCAGATAGAACCTAGCACTTAATACTTCAGCAATCACACTGAAACAACAATTTAATAGTAGAAATTCATAACAAACTACATGTATAAATAAAAATAAAGTATTTTAAATTAAAATATCCTATGTGGAAAATTGGAGAATGCTATTTTTTGAGTGAGTACAGTAGAACAGTCTTGGAAAATTACTTTCAATTTATATTCAAATATTAGCTAGGTCACTTTATAATTATATATATATATATATATATATCACTTTTTCTCCACTTTAAAACGTATGATAGTCATATATGTGTGTGTGTATGTGTGTGTGTGTGTGTGTGTGTGTGTGTCCATACCCACACATTATTCTACATCTAGGATTAACCATTTAAAATATAACTCTGTGGGCTAGGAAAATGGCTCATTGGTAGAGTGTTTGCCTTGCATGCATGAGGCCCTGGATTTGATTCCTTAGCACCACATAAGCAGAAAAAAGCTGGAAGTGGCACAGTGGCTCAAGTGGTAGAGCACTAGCCTTGAGCTGAAGAGCTGAGGGACATCACCTGGGCCCAGACTTCAGGCCCCACAACCAACACAAAAAAATATATGTAGAGAGATATAAATATAGATATAGATAGATAGATATAGATAGATAGATATAGAACTCTGGTTATTCACATATATATATAAAACTCTGGTTATTCATATATATATATATATATATATATATATATAAGCTTCTTTTCTAATTAGTTGTTTTTCTTTCAGAGTCTGATTACATGGTTATATCAAAATTTATTTAACCATGGTATCACGGATGGACATTTTCATCACAGTCACGTTTCTGGAATAACTTCACATATGCATCATTTAATTTATATATACTTGTAAGCTAAGTTACCAGAAGAGAAATATGTAACAATATGTGCTTTTGTAACTTTGATGGCGATTTCTAAATTTGTTTTATAAGTTGGTAGATATCCAACTATCAATTTCTGAGGTTATTTTCTTCAAACTTTTAATAATAGAACACACTACCTTTTATTGATTGATTGATCTTTCCTGTATGGTAGATAGCAAGTGATTTTTCAGAGTAGTTAGTATATTATGAAACAGTTTGAACAATGTTTCATATAGTTCAGAACCATTTTTACTTTCTTTTTAGAAAATTACACATTCATATTTATTGCTCATTTTTCTGTTGGACTGTTTATTAGACTTGTTTACAACCTCTTTGACTTCATACAGATTAAAGAGGATTGACATTTGCTTGCTATGTATTATACCAAGAATGAAGACTATGAAAATTTAAAAGAATTAGTATCTTGTGATATCTATATCTATATCTAGATATAGATATCACAAGATACTAATATATATATTGGTTTGCTTGGACTGCCATAACAAAATATCAAAGGCTGAGAAGTTTAAACATCAAAAATATATCACCTAACATTCCTAGAGTATGGAGGTTTGAAACTGAGACATTGGCACATATTCACGGGTCATTATTTGAACTCAAATATGTTAGTTTATTTATTTTCATACCAATGGTACCTGTTAATATTTTCTTAATGTATTTGCATTTATTTTCATGAGTGATTTTGCATGAGAATTTTCTTTTGTTCCATTTTTTTATAATTTGTAAAAACGTGTAAGACTAAAAATACTACAGATTTTTCCTTTGTTGAATCAATTTATGAAGTTGCATTTTCCTTGAATTTTATCCATTTTTCTAAATTTTTCAAATTAAGTTATGATATACAGGTTTTATGATACTTCTCTTTTTGTGTCACCTCTTATGATACTTCTTTAGTTATTTTCTGACATAACATTTTTGTGTGGGCCCTCTTTTTACTTGATTAATTTTTCCAGAGTTTTATAAAATCTTGTGGTTTATATTCCTTCTGTTGATGTTTGCTTTCTACTCTTCTACTTATTTTTAAATAAACTCCTGTTTTATTGCTTCTTTTTTATACTTTCTTTTGGACCAGTGGCTTGAAAGCTAAATAATTCATAAAAACCAATAAACATAATTGTTTGAAAAAATCTTAATTGAAAAGGGTTGGCACATCTGGATTCTAACCATGGCTCTATTTCTTTGTTTAGGAACTAATGACTTTGGTTGTATATCTTGACAGAGATGAAGAAAGAAATCCACATATAAGCTGGATACAATATGTAACATGTGTTCTGTGCAGAATTAGGATGACCATTGTCTGCTTTGTTCTCAACAGTAAATTCCTATGAATGCAGCTATAAACTACTTTGCTGCAAACCACGTAACAGAACCATACTGAAATCTCTAAGTAAATGTCTTCATTTTTTACCACCACATTATTAACCTAAATGGTCCCTACCTAGTATTTCTTCAGCTGTAAAAGCTGGTATTTGTGTTTATTACCTTTCATTCCATACAGTGGAATTGGGGGAATACATATGAATATTAAAATATAATTTCATGTCATAATTTGTAATATGAGAACTAATGCTTAATAAATTTAATTAAGGGAAATAAAGATATGTAAGAGAAATTTAGCATGGTGAGCCCTAATAACTATAACTGATAAGTGGTTTTTTAACTTTTCTGGTGATGTGTTTTAATATTTATTTTCTCATTTACCTCTAGCGATTCATTTGGCTTATTCTAGGTACATTTTTTCATTAGTCTTCCTGAATTTCCAAATAATTCTTGATAGGATTTGATTTATGAAATAAATTTAAAAAAAACAGTTGATTTACCCTTTTGCCTTTTGTGAACATGGCTGTCTCTGTACACATAATGATTTTAACCAACCCAAGATTTAAATTACATTGAGTTGTACGTTGGTGGAGCGGTTGTTAAGCTCCACTTCTGGATAACTTGGGGGGATATAAAGAAAAAAAAAAACATGAGTACAAATGATGTCACTGAGAAGAGGGTGGATCATACTTTTTGGGAATTCAAATAAAAAAAAAAACAAAGTGAAATCATCTTCAAACACACACACAAAACTGAACTCACAGACCATTTCTGAGAAACAACCAAAACATTTAATGTTTGTTTGTTTGTGGTCGTAAGCATGTAGCATCCATCACAATGTATTTGGTGAGCTCCCTTCATGTGACAAAAACTAGCCTATTCTGTAAATCTCAGGCCTCAATCACCTTCAAATCCTCAGCTGTAATTTGTGCTCTTCCAAGTAGAACTGAAAGTCAAGCAAGTACAACAAAGGAGTTTACCAGAGATTACTTTCAGAAGCCAATGCTATTATGTCAGCAGGCTTTCAGAACGCCCATCTTAAGCCAGGCTATATAGATATTATTGGCAGCTACAGGAAACAATTTAAAAAGTTTTCTCTAAGCTAACAAAAGAAAGATAATATAATGTTCTGTAAAATAAGAATCATTTTGTAAAGAACAAATCACTTAAGATTAATTTAATAATGTTCAGGGACAGAATTTCAAACCTTCACGGGAATGTTGAAAGGAAAGCAAATAGGCCAAGTCAGATTTTCTGAAAACTTTACAGCTGCAGAATTGCTTTTGGAAACTGTACTATTTTTTTAACCACTAAGGTAACCTTAAGTAAATAACTATTTTAGTGTTCCTACTGTAGCATTTAGTTTACTATAGCAGTAAATTACCCCAACTCTGAAATTCCCAAATTGTGCCTTGAATAACTGGTAGAGTTCTTTGTCCTCTAGCTCTTTCCTCCTTGCGTGGTTGCCTGTTTACACAAATGCTTTAAAACCAAGCATCACCATGACCAAACATTTTTAAAATAAAATGCTGCCTCTGTTCAGACCTGTGGGTGGCTCACTTACTTTGACTATCAAGAAGGCAGTGAAAATTTTACATAAAAATAAATCACTAATTGTGCCAAATATTCACTCACATCAGAGATGTTTCTTTTTTAAAAAATTGTGATTACTATGTTAGAATTAATTCATAGTTGGGATTGTGAGATATTTTTATAGGTAGTACAAAAATATGCTAAGATTTTCTGGGTCTCATCTGCTAGCCACATATACTCTTACAATCATTTACATATACTTCCTTATTCCATAGAGCAAAAGTGTGAAAATATTCCACAGGATAAAAAACATGCTTTACTAACTTGGCTTGCATTCACGAGTTATATTTACACCCAGACAGACTTGCATATTAGCAAAATGCATCCCATGTGGGAATAATTTCATAATATGGGGTCAGGTTTGTAAGAATGGAAGAAGGAAAAGTAGCTTCCCCATTAGGAGTACACACAGCCTCTCTCCTTTCTGATACAAGTAGCTTTTGAACCAATCAATTGACTTTGAAAATTAGTTCCCTAAATATTTAGGAACTGCTAATGGCCTACCATAAATATCATTTTCAACTTAGAAATTAACAGCAAAAAGAAGTGGAGGAGTTTTGGTGTGCCACAGCCTACTACTCATGGATGTCAGTAAAATTTGTTATTTAAGCAGATGCTGACTGGTCTCTTGATATACTATTACTGTTGGGTTCTGGCAATGGCTTGGAGTCAAACAGCAATTGCTGGTAAAGAATTGAACTAGAACTGTTTAGAAAGGGGCTTTATTGAATTTGCAAACAAGGCCCTACAATTTTTCCATTTCCTTAGCGAGATATTAAATCAAGCAAGCTAAGCATGTCATCATGACTATAATTTACGTGATGTGACATGACAGTTAAGATGTAGTGTGGTAATTTCTGAGAGCTTGCAGTATTATTGTAGTATCAAAAATTTATATGGCTCAGTTATTAAGGCAAATTGTTTCATTCATACTGTGACGTCTGACAGTGAACCACTGAGGGCTTCCACATTATACTAAAAAATGTCTTCCATATTCAAACAATTTGCACACTCTGTTACCACCATGTTGTTCATGGGAACTGGAGCACAGGCAAGCACAGCTCTTTCATGTGAAAATAATCTGTAGTGGAATAGGAAGTGCTTCTTTGTGGGTGGTGGTAAGGAACAGTTCAGCCAGGATAAGGGAAGTTATCTTTGGAAACCAATGACTCTGACAAGCAGGATGTCCAAATTCTTTGCTCTGATGCTATTTAATACCCCATTTGCTAGCTTTCCTTCTGTCAGATTGATTTTCGGCCAACAGAAAGAAAAAGCATATGACCAAAGAAGAAATGATGGAAAATACAGCAGTTTTTATTATCATCTACCTTTAAATAAATTTTACCTTGGTCTTCAAAAGTTAGACCTCTAAAAATCATTTAGTTTTGAGCCAAATCCCTTCTTGGAGCAATACTGAGCAGTAAAATGAAAAAAAAAGTGATAGTTTATTTTTATTTTTTGGCAATGTTAAGCAGTAGAAATTTGAAACTTATGTGCTGTTTTATTCTTGTTGAGGATATAGGAGGCTTTTAAATAGAATAGAATGAAATGACTTCTTGTTGTAAAGGGCTTTGCAAATAAAAGTTTAATTGGATTTTTATTACAGCTATTGAATTTTATGCAACATATGCTGTCTCTTTTCAAATACATGTTCATTGAAAACTTGTTTTATTCATTTACTCATTTTTCATAATAGCATTTAGAAACCTGTTAGAAATGAGAACCTAGCCATGAGTTAAAACTTTTCAATCAGTTAAAATCACCACTTCCCATTCAATGAGTAGCATCTGAGACAGTGATTTTCCATTTCAATACTTAAATGACATGCAAGAGAATTAATGAGTATAAATATACCTTGTTTAACAAATGAAGATTTTATCAAAAGCAACACTATCATAGGTTACATCTAGATTTAAATTCACAAGTTCACTAAGAGACTTTTTTCATCACACTCTCTGGTATAATTAGGAAATTTAGGAAGGTGGAAACAAGAGCTGATAAATTTTGATAAATTTGAGGCCATCCTGGGGCAAAAGCATGAGGATGGGGAGGATGGCTCATGCCTATAATTCCAGTTAATTAAGTGGTAGAAATACAAGGATCAGGATTGTGGTCCAAGGCATGCTGGGCAAAATCACAGTACACTATCCAAAACAAGTCAGGTGTCAAGGAACATCCCCATAATCTGAGTTACTCTGAAGGCAGAGGTAGGAAGATTATGGTTCAAGGCCAGTTAGGCAAAAGTAGGAAACTACATCAAAAACAAATTAAAGCTAAAAGGCTGAGTACTCAAGTGGTTGAGTACTCACCTGAGAAATCAGTGGCCTGTGTTCAAATCCTAGTATTAATAATAATAATTATAAAATTAAATGCATTACTGAAGTAATAGGACAATTTAATGCTTGACAAGGCACTAATGTTTATAGCACATGTAAGCATTCACAAGATTAAGACACCAAACTTAGAAGATTCCAACCAATTTTTTAGTGAAATAAAATAAAATTCTAAATACTAAGGTTCCTGTCCAGAAAGAGTTAATCAACACTAAAGAAAAACAATCACAGGTAAACACTTTGAACAATATGCAAGTGGAGAGTTCAAATAGTATAATCTTTTATTAAGACTAGCTGAAAGCCCAGCAAAATCAATACAAGGAAATGGGTACATCTAAAAGGGGGTTGGGGATAAGATTTGGGCCAAGATTCAGTAGAGGAAGAAGGGGCAAAGATATGGAGGATGCAGTCAAGAATTTACACAAAATTAAGAAAAGAAGGAGAAGGAGTGGGTCAAAGAAGGGTGAGAATATTGAAGGGGTGACGCTGATCAAGATGCATTATATCCATAAACTGCTTTGTTATATGGCATATCCTCTGAGTATTTAAATGATAAAAACAAAGTACAAGCAGAAAAACAACCATAAATGAAAAAGCCTGTATCTCTGAGGCTACTATATTTGTTTATCCCTATATGTTTTTATAGACACACGAGTAGGCTTTTAACAACATTGCTTTCAATCTGGCATATTCGAGATAGTTCTCTATCCATTCTTGAGGAAATATGGTGTTTACATAAGCTTCATAGCAAGCATTTAATTAGTTATGTAATAAATTTATTTTCCAATTAACATTCATACCAGGTGGGAGATAAGTAGCTGCCTTCCAAGTCAGCTTTGAAATGGAATAGGAAAAAACAAGGAAAATTCCCTGTCCTGTCATCAACTCCTTGAAAACCAGGGATTTTCAAACAAATATAGTACATTTTCTCCCCAACATCTATACTATGCTTCAATAGCCTAGAGGTTTCATTAACTTATTCATTCATTTAAGATTCTTACATATGACTCTAACTATACAAAGAATTGTCCCATTAATACCTTTTATACAAATTTCACCCAATTGGCATAGGAGAAATGTTCAACTGGTCTGATTTAACTGGTTTTGGCAATCCAACATGGTTTGCATCTGACTTCATGTTTCTGTAAAGAAATTCTAAATGAAGCCCACTCTTGTGATTGGTCAGTTAAAGCAGAGCAGCAAGATTCAAGTACCATGAAGACTTACTTTGTTTCCCAGATACACAGCAGGTGCGCTCCAATAGTAGTCATCAGGCAGGGCCCGCCTGGCCTCCATGTTACTGATGCTAATTTGCTGAGGTAGTTCTGGGTCATCCTCATGAGGAGCCACTTGTGTATGGCCAGAGATGTCAGTCAGAGACCAGCCACGCATGCCTTGCACCTTAGAGAAAACACATTGTCTTTAATTACAAAAAAACATTCCATTGGCTTACTTTCTCCCTCATATTCTTTGTAGTACCTATTACTGTAAAATAAAAATAGCATAAACACGCCAATAAATCAATAAATAAGTGCTCTGGGTGTCATTAACTCATCGTATGTATTCAGATAGGCAGCCAATCCTCAACCTTTCTGTGATGTTTCTAAGGGTTTTGATGACACTCTATAACAATCAGCATATATTGATTCTACATTTTAAAAAAAACAGTTTTAAGTATTTAAAAAAAAGAAGAAAGTCATTCAAAGTTATACATGGACTATACCAGTTTATCAAATAAATGTACTTTGCATTTCATTTTTCTTTTTCATTTCATTAGTAATTTGTTATTTCTAAAGGAAACAAAATATCCCCAAAGAATTTCATATGTATTTGTAAAACCGAGGAAAAAATATACAATTACTTGAAAGGTAGCTTTTCATTCAGTATTTCCTCTCCTCTTAATTATAGAACAATTCTGCTTTAATGCTTAAGGGCATTGGAGCCCACCAGTCTGTAGCAATAACAACCAACAACACTGTATTTTTTCCCATAGGGCCAGCAGTGCTATAGCAATACATAACATAGACCACTAGACTAGGAAAAGAAGTAGTTTTATTTTTTTTTACCTATATAGATCTTTCCTAACAGTTCTGGTATTTATTTTTTAGTTATTTTTTATTTCTTTCTTTTATTGTAAAGGTGATGTACAGAACAGTTACAGTTACATAAGTAAGGAAATGAGTGCAATTCTTATCGAAGATTGTTTCTTCCTCCCTTGTTTTCTCCTGCTTTCTCTGCCCCCCCACTTCGCTCTCCCACAAGTTGTAAAGTCATTTCCAACAGTAATATTCACAAGGAGGATACTTTAAAAGAAGAATAAAGAGTCACTTTGCCATTTTTATACTCCAAACAGGGCCTGGCACACTATTATACTTGGAACTGAAGCCACTATCGGGTCAGGACAACATGGTGTTTACTGAGGCTGCAAGCTGCTGCTATCAGTACTAGACATGTGTGCCCAGCTCAGTGTTGTAGGTGAAGAGGAGCAAAATGGGAATGGTAACAATGTGTGCCTGAAATATTTAACATTTTTCTTCATGTAGAGATTATTTGATTCTGCATATCCCAAATTTGTGGAATAGTTAAGACTGCTTTTTTGAGAGAGAAAAAAAGAGAGCATATTAAAAACAACAACAATCAAGCAAACAGAAAAACCTCATTGGCTAGCTAGAGTATAGGTACAATGACTCTTCTTCTTTTTCCCTTTCCAACATGACCCATTAGGCATCTAAAAGAATTGAGTGGGTCACAGTGGACCTACATGCTAGCAATCAAAGCTTGGATGCCACTACCCTCTGCCTCTGGCTAAGCTATAAAACTTTAATACGTCAAAAGAGCTGTCAGGATGGTGTAGTAGGCCTCTATAAACAAAATGAAGAAGTTAGACTACTTGTCCCTGCCTTGTTGATTTTTCACAGTCTGCATTTAGAGTGATACCTTGGATAATGTATACATCTATTTATATCTAGACACAAGAGTACTATCAGAAATGATTCATAATGTTTCAAACTTGACTTAAAAGCAACAGAGGCAAAAAATGATACTTGTATTTTTGATCAGTTAGCTGATCAAAGCTGAAAAAGAAGTATTTGGGAGATGGTTTCATTTTAATAGCCGTTTTTGTAAAGCACAACTCTAATCGTGTTCCTCTGCTGTTCCTAATCCATCAGTAACTCTCCAAGTAAAACATTCTATGGCTCAGAAAGTCTGGTTTTGGATGCACTTCTCTTTCTCAGGCTTGTTTCCTACACCCTGTGCTGTGAAGTCTAGTCAAGTGGCTCTCTGAAATTTTTCTCAGTCTCCATTTTCCTCCTACCATGTTTTTATTTTTATTTTTTTTAAATAGCAGCTTGAAGTACTCTCTGCACAGAGGGGTAGAGAGTACAGTGACCAGTACAGCTAGAAAGATATTTTTATGCTAGGTTACTATACAATAAATAATACTTCAAATATTTTCAGGTCAACTAATAATGAAGATGTCCAAATTTAGTATCCTTTTTAATATTGAAAGGCCCAGGAAGCATCCAGTAATAGCAAAAGATGAATGGGTAATAGGTATTATGCATGTAAAGTATAAGGAATTTTTTCAGCTTGGCACCAATGGTTCATGTCTATAATCCTAACCACTCAGGGGGCTGAGATCGAAGAATCATCATTCAAAGCCAGCCCAGGCAGGAAAGCCCGAGACTCCTATCTCTGTGCTATTTGTGGAACACGCATTGTGCTATGCACGACAAACCCAACATGCATGTCAACCAAGCACATGCAACAAAAATCGGCACACATGGCATTTTGTGTGTCAGTTCCTACACACGTGTCAATTCTGACATGTGTGTCAGTCCCGACACATGTGTCAACCCTGACATGTGTGTCAGTCCAGACATGCGTAAATCCTGACATGTGCGTCAATCCCGACACATGTCAATTCCGACATGTGTATCAGTCCCGAACACACGTGTCAACTCTGACAGGCATGCCAGCCCCGGCACACATTCTGACATTTGTGTCAGCCCTGACACATGTCAATTCCAAAATGTGTCAGTCCCAACACGTGTCAATTCTGACATGTGTGCTGGTGCACAGGTCAATTCTGACACGTGTGTCAGTCCCGACACATGTTTCAATTCTGACATGTGTGTCGGTTCCAACATGCATGTCCAGTCACATGGCAATTCTGACATGCATGTCGGACACATGGCGATTCTGACGTGTGTGTCAGTCCCGACACACGTGTCATTTCTGACATGTGCGCCATGCCAATTCTGACATATGTGTCAGTCCCAACACATATGTCGATTCTGACATGACACATCATGGCACATGTAAATTCTGACATGTGTGTAGGGCACATGCCAATTCTGACATGCATGTCAGTCCAGACACACGTGTCATTTCTGACATGTGCACCATCTCAATTCTGACATGCATGTTGGGGCACGTGCCGATTCTGACATGTGTGCCAGTCCCAACACACATGTTATTTCTGACATATGCAGCATGTTGATTCTGACATGTGTGTAGACACATGACAATTCTGACATGTGTGTCATTCCCGACACTCGTGTCAATTCTGACATGTGTGTCTTTCTCTGGCATGTGTGTCAGTTCCTGGACACATGTGTGTCGGGTCACATGTCGGACACAATTGTCTGTTCTGACATGAGTGTCATTTACTTTGTGACATGCATGTTTTGTGTGGCATGCATACATACCAGTTGTGATATACATGTCAATTGTGGAATGTCAGTCAGCAGTGATAAAGGACTCATTTGTTACATGTGTCAATTTTGACACATGTCCAAAATTTGACATGTGTTCCAACTGTGGTATGTATGTCAATAGTGGCATGTATGTTGAGTGTTATGTGTGTCATTTAAGATGTGTGCATATTGTAACACATTGATTTTGACATGTGTGTCAATTGTGACATGCATGCCATTTGTGATATGCATGTGGTTTAACTTGTGTTGTATGACATATATGTCAATTTTGCCAAATGTGTCTATTGTGGTGTGTATTGTTTGTCACTTAGACCATCTATGCTGTGGGTGATGTGCATGTCATTTGTGACATGAATGTTAATTTTGAGAGGTGAGATGTTTGTGACATGTGTGCTGATTGTGACATGTATGTTGGTTTGGGCATGTGTATCACTTGTGAATGTTTATTGATTTTGACATGTCAACTATAACATGTATGTCATTTTTGCCATTTGTGTCCGTTTTGAAATGTTTGTGAATTATGATATTCCTGTCACATGAGGCATACATGGCATTTTACATGCATGTTGATTGTGTTGCACATGTCATTATGGCATGTGTGCCATATGTGATGTGCATGTCAGTCATGGCATGGGCATCACATGTGGTATGTGCATCATTCGGGACATGTATGTCATCTATGACATGTATGTCAAATATGACCATTGCGACATGAATGTTGTTTCAAAGAGTGTCTTTGGGACGTGTATCATGCACATGTGACATGTATGTCATAGGAAACAATTGGCCACTTGTTTTGTTAGCCCAAGAATTTTTTTATATTGACCTATAGCCTTAAATATACAATAAGTGTTATCAAATATGTAACAAAGCTGGTGTTTAGAAAATGCATAATTCTCCCTAAAGGCTATTTGCTAATATGGAACACAGGCCTCTAAAATGTGATGAAAGGAAGAACTGTGGAACAATGGGTCATGATGGCTAATTTTATAGGGAACACATGCATACAGTATAATTTAAAACACATGCCACAGCAGTTAAAGTGAAAGGCTCAGAAAATTAGAAAGGAATTCTGCTTCATAAAAAAGAAAACAGTTCCTCCTTTCTTTGGCATTTCTCTTCGAGGAAAAAGGTCGGATACAATAATGCTTTAATGACCACAAGGCCCACCCATAAGCCTCCCACAGTCTCTTAAGACTTCTCCCTCTGGTATGGCCCACTGTGGTTGACTCTTTAGAGGTGTGCTGGGGAATTATACCCAATATGCTTCTGTTATTTTGAAACCCAATCTTTTTAAACTATTTTTCAAAAATAAAATAGCATGTTATTGATCTCTCTCTCTCTTTCTCTCTCTTTCTCTCTCTCAAAGAAAGAGCTACACTCTACTAATCAAAACTTTAAGACCATTGTATGCATTCTTCTGTTTCTAGGCAGACAGTTCAGGCTTAAGGCAGTCACATACTATTTAGAAAAGCTCCAAGAATGACAAAAAAAAATAAAATTCTAAGTATTTAGTTGCTGTAATTTCATCACAAGTCTTTATTCTTGCCTGTCAAAATAAAGCAAAGAGAAAGAAAAGGAAAATAGCACCTTGAGTTTTGGTTGACTTGGTGTTGATTGGGACACAGAGTACGACGTCAGTATTTGGTTAAACATTGTTTCTGGATGTGTCTGATGAGTGTTTCTGGGCAAGAGACATCAGTGGACTGACCAAGAAAAACACAGTGTCCTCACCAGTGTGGAGGGGCTCTCTGATTAATTACCAAAAGACTGGAAATGGCACTGTGGCTCAAAGTAATAGAGCACTAACCTTGAGTAAAAAAGTTGAGGGACAGTGCCCAGGCCCTGAGTTCGTGTCACAACAGACAAAAATGAAACAGAACAACTTTCTCTTAATTTATATAAATAACATCTTGATAGAAACTGCAACTCTTAATGCCACTATCTCATGTTTTCTGCACTGCAGCATTATAGGCTTCAAGTTGAAAAGGCTTAGTTTCCATTTGTTCATATGCTAATCTTGCACACTGTACAGTCTTCAACATTTCTTCCCAAAGAATAGATACAGTAACAAAGATGGAGCCTATAGAACAGCATGGAAAATGCAAGGTGGTTCTTACATTGCCATAGGTCCAGTAGGAGCTCTGACATCTGTTTGAAACCCCTGAGCAGAAGCATTCATCACAGCCTTTCTGATTATCTTCTTGCAAATTGAAGAAGCCAGATTTGCAACGACTGCAATCTTCTCCTTCAACGTTTTCCTGTGAAGAGAGAGTATATTCACAACCAGAAGACACATCCCTCAAAATTAACAGTCATACAATGCATATGTCTGGGTAGGAGGAATACTGACCATATAATCTTCATTTTACCTTCTCATCTGCACCATTCTAACCACTCTAGAGGAAAAGACTACTGGAGATCTCCTGTGTTTAAAGTTATGAAAGCTAATGAACTCTATTTTTTTTTAAATAGAACAACTGTAAGGAGTAGCAAAAAGTATAATCTCTCAGTTTATGAAATAGTTTCTCTTGACCAGTTCTTCCAAATGAAGGCTTCCTGCTTTAAATAAAAAGATTTTCAATACTTTACTGGGTTTTATTATTTTCAACTTTATTTTATCTTTAAGTAGTTGTACAAAGAATTGACATTCAACTAAAGTAGTATATGACTACAATGACTCGATCAATGTCATCCCTTTCATCATTAAACATCTATTACTTTCTATTTCCTTTTGTCTTTGATCATCATGTATCTTAAGAATGTGGAGGCAATCACATGATAGATAAGAGTTAGTCTGAAGAAAATGGTGCCACTTAGTTTCACCCTTCTGTTACTGATCAACTTCATCGTCAAATACAATGAAACTAAAAACACTGAACTATACTGGATACATAATAGAATATTTATTTTATACTACTAAAAAATACTTTCCATACTATACACTAAAAATACATATATACATATAAGCCAAGTATATGTATCTGGCATGTGCAGGAACTGAGTATATAGTGGTAATAGTTCCTTGATCAGAATAAGTAGAAAAGGGGAAGTTTCTTCCCCATTTTTTATTAATATGTTTCCTCTCACACATTAGCCAGTGAATTATTTAGTTATATCACAGGAAAAAAAATTGTTTTGTTTAGTGATTGCTTCTTAGATTCCCTCCATTAATTCTAGTTCCAGTATACTAGAAAATTAATTGCTTCTACGTAAAACAATCATATGGATTCAGACCAATATAAACAGACTATGAAAAACAAAGGGAGGGGATAACAATGTTCAAAAAGTATACTCATTACCTTATGTATGTAACTGTAACACCTGTGTACATCACCTTGATAATAAAATTAAATTTAAAAAACTAATGAAAAACAGAGAGGGGTATAATTTCTCAATTTAATAAATATTTAATATTAAATAATGCTTCTACAAGAAGCCTTCCTGTTTTCTAAGAAACAGATTTTTAGTATTCCTTGCATGTGTATTACTCCACATTTCCCCTTTTCTTTGGTTTTCCCTTTTATCTCAATTCTGAAGTTTTCTTTTTCCTTAGAGAACAAACTTTTCTCTCAGTTCTATTCTGTTGTCTTTTAAACATTGTTTTATAGAACCACAAGAAGCATAGCTAGATTTTCAAAGACTGTTCTTTCCAGATACTCACAATAGCCATTTCCAAGGTAGGAATTCTACCTTGTTTATATTTATTGTCTCCAGAAAGTAACAAGGTTCTTGGTACAGCATTGGAAATAGCTTTATAAAACTTTATCAGTTTTAAATTAGTCTCTTATTGTAGTGTTTTTCATGCATGCTAAAGTGATATGCACACAGTAGATGCTTAGTAAAAAATAGTTAAAAATAAGAATAGAGAGAAGATAAGGTTAATAAAATATGAGAAAATATAAGAGATTTTAAGACATGAATAGAAAATTTGTAAGAATAAACTAAGAGTTTTTCCTAAATCCAAGAGAACTTGTTTAAAAAATATACTGTTTGGATCTTAATTTCTATGACCCACCTATAATTTCTACTACTTCAACTAGTTAATGAGGGACCCTGAGCAAGGGGTTGGCTCTAGTACTACTCCGGTGTACACAAACTGAAGTATTGTCACTATCAGTCTCACCAGTTTTAGTGTTTTAGGATAAATTCCAGCTATTTTGAGATGATAGATGACAGAAAAACTAATGAAGCTGATCTCAAACCAATAGGGACAAATAAATCCCCAAAGTGCTGAAGTTGAAGAGCATCTTCAAAAGAGTACCCAGGCAGGGAAGATGAAACATGTTTATAATTTAGCTTTTCCAGTCGAGGACACAGGACAGCTGTTCTGTACACTGTGTTCTTTGCTGCTTGGTCTAATCTACTCTTTGCAGTCACTTTTATTTAAAAGCAAATAAAAGCACTTCCCTGCGATTCAGACTGAGTTCAATAATTGCAAAATTTTAGACATTAGTTACATTTTCCTTAGCTCCATTTTAGCCTGGTAATATGACCTTGAAAAATTATGATTAAGTAATTGTATATTCAGTTTAATCTAATAACTTGAAGCAACTCAGTAGGCTAGAAGATCTAGTACTGCAAAGAGGGAGTAAGTCAAAGTCTCTGTCTTAAAAGCCAGTTTTTCTTTGGGTTAAAAAGATACACTCACAATCAACCTGCATGCAAGGTAGATGGTAACTGTATGCCAGACTTAAACTAAATAAATTATGTGAACATAAAGAAGGCACTGAATCCTGTGTGAAGGTCTCAGGAGACTTTCTGGCAGGAGTAGAATTTCACCTAAACCTTGAAGCTTGACTTGAAATTTTAATTTGTTGGCAGAGATAATTGTATACGTCACTGGGAATAAGAATTATTTATTATCTTAAATAAATACCTGGAATACTCCTTAAATTCTGTAAATTGCACTCTGTTTTTACAATCTTGAATCCTTATCCCTAGCTGCAAGCCTATTAGAGGTATATTGTTAAAACAGATGGTCATATCTCAGCCAATCTCAAGCAGCTGAGATTGAACTGGTCACAGTGAACTAATGAGATCATGCCCAAACAAAGCACATGCTTCATTCAATCCATCATGTATCACTACTTTACTTTTGTTTTTCATGGATACATATTGACCTATTAAGGAGCAAAGCTCTCTGAATCCCTTCTGGCTTGAAGTATTGCTTGATTCACGGATCATTAATGAAGATACCTAGGAAAGTATTTACCTAATGATTGCTCAAATAAAATAAGTTAAATCAATCAAAAAACTTAATGTTCTTAATCAGATTGCAGGAGATTTATTTCATTTAAAACTGCTAGGTTTGGGGTTTTCTTAGATTAGTACAAATACTAAAAACACAGGAAAGTACTAAATATGGTGGATAAGGACCCATTTATCACTCTTTGAGGCTGACTTAAAGGACCTCTGGAGATTAGTAGGAAATAGAGAATCAGAGAGAAAATCTGTTTTGCCAACTATATTTATAACTCTTCTTTCTAGATGTGTGTGTGTGTGTGTGTGTGTGTGTGTGTGTGTGTGTGTGTAGAAAACTAGGGACATCTATTTTTCCCTTTTGCAAGGTCACTGAAGAGAGAGTACACATCTAACTATATATCTAAGTTATTTATCACTTGAAGAATTGATTGGATTTTTTTGTAAAAACATACTTTTAAAACAGTGATTATTGGGTCTGGGAAGGTGGCTCAGTGGTAGAACGCTTGCCTTGCATGCACAAGGCCCTGATTTTGATTCCTCAGCACCACATATGCAGAAACATCCAGAAGTAGTGCTGTGGTTCAAGTGGTACAGCGCTAGCCTTGAGCTGAAAAGTTCAGGGATGGTGCCTAGGCCCAGAGTTCAGGACCCACAATTGACAAAAAACCAAAACAAAACAGTGATTATTATTGATTTTATATAATAGAGACTGACACAATGTAACCCAGACATATAATGTTTCAAGATTTTTAGGTATATTTTCTTTTTTTTTTTTTTTTTTGTCGGTCGTGGGGCTTGAACTCTGGGCCTGGGCGCTGTCCCTCAGCTCTTTCGCTCAAGGCGAGCACTCTACCACTTGAGCTACAGCACCACTTCCGGTTTTCTGGTGGTTTACTGGAGATAGGAGTCTCACAGTCTCTCCTGCCTGGGCTGGCTTTGAACCGCGATCCTCAGATCTCAGCCTCCTGAGTAGCTAGGATTACAGGCGTGAGCCACCAGCGCCCAGCTGATTTTTAGGTATATCTTCACAGCAGCAAAGCTTGCTCACCTTTTTGTAATATGCTACATAATTATCTATATGATTAGTATTTTAATGCTATGTTTCTAGGTTCTAATTCGATCTGTGGGCTCCTGGGGTGTCATTGCTTTTTCAAAATTTCTCTGTGACTCACAACACTGTCACTTGTAATTCTGCCCCTGTTTGCTTTCCTGAATCATTTTTGAAGATCCTCTAGGACTCTAATGATTGGCTTATAGCTTTGGAGTGAACCATCTGCTTTATGGATAAGCTCCAATTTCATTTTCTTTGCTATTAATAAAAATTATAAGCCATTATTTTTCATCCTATCTTTATATTTTACTTTACTCATTTACCTATGAAATAATAGATGAACAAGCCTATACAGGCTACCTTGGGAAACAGTAGTAGGAAAAGGAAATGGGCCTCCCAAGGATCATAGCAGAGCAGGGAAAACATGTACAAAGACATGACAAGGTAGAAGGAAATTGCTCAGTGAGAACAGTAGAGTTAAACATACTCTGGGACTGCCACTGTGCTTATAACAAATAAAGCCATTGTTTTAAGTTTTTACTTATTCTTTCCATTCTACGGCTAGCATAGATCATAGTTTATATTTTGACATCATCTAGCCCAATCTCTAAATCACAGGTTGGACTACTAGATTGCTAGTAGTAACAATGAGAGTTTACAACTTCTGGTCTAGATGTTATTTTAATTACTGAAATTTCTATTTTGGGTCGTTATGTGTATTGTTCAACTTTGAAAATGTTACCAGCATAAGTTGATAAGTTTCACAAAGGTATTTTAACAGTTTATCTAGCCAAACTAGTATCTGCTTCATTAAATCTCTTGGCATTTCCAATAGGAAACTCATCAATTCAGTTTTAGTATTTTATTTGTTTAGGGCCCATTGAATGATTCTTAGTAATTTGCATATATAATGACAGTTTTCACACTGAAGCCTATGGAAAAGTATAACTTCCAGAATGCTCTGCTGCTCTAGATATTTATATTTCTAAGCCTCTCACTGTTTCTAGACCATTATTCTGATGAATCATATCAACATCAAATATAATGCAGTTATTTTTTCATGGTAAATGTACCATATAGTAGATGTTTATATGCTTATATACTGTAATATTAAAGTATCATTCTACCAGGTAACTTGTTTATATCCTTACATACTGTAATATTAAACTATCACTCTACCAGGTAACTTGAGAGGATGGTTAGGTTGAGAGACATGGCGAAAAAGGAGTGACACTGATCACTGATATTTTGTAGTAGAACTCCTTTGCACAAGAACAGAAGAATTTTTTAATGTTGCATGATGCTTTAGAACTCTGTTTTCAATCTAGTCAATGTACTTATCATCATGATGTCCTTAAGGAGCCTGCTCAGTCACTTTTTCATAATATTCTCCACCATGACATTTCAAGACTGCAAATATGCTATATATGCAGATATGTTGCATGAATACATTTGTCCTCTATATAAAATGAATATATTTTTGTCCATTAAAAACTAAGTTTCATCCCAGAAGGGAAAATGTTTATTTTAGACATTATTTCCATTGAATGTATTTAACAGAATGTGTAATTAAATATGTTGGGGTCTGTCTTGCTCCACTTTTATGATGGCTGTCCTTCATTTTTTTTTGTTACTCTTTTTCCCACTGTAAACCTTACTAGATTCCTTTATTTTGGAGTTCTTGGAGTCAGACTCTGTTGGGCTGACATCAATTTTCTTTTTGCTATAGTTTTCTCAGTACAGGTTGTCTCTGGAGAAATAGTCACAATAGTTTTCCCATTTTCTCTATCATGCAGTTGCCTTCTTATAAATTAGGAACAACTTCAGCAAGACATGCTCAACAGTGATGGTTCGTCAACTGGGAATTCTGTTGACAAAGGTACCCGAGAATATCTGCTGTGATATTTATGTTTGTTTCCATGCTAATTGCTTTAGGAATTTTATAGTCATGCTTGGCTTTGACTATGTGTGTGCGTATCAATTTCAAGTTTCCTTCCATTATGGTATTCAATTTAATGCATTCCAGTATTAAAGGAAATTAACAAATGGAAGATAATGACCTGATTAGCAGTATCTGCTGAGTGTTTATTTTTTTAACACACTGTGCCAAAGCTGGATAATAGATAGTTGGTGAATTAGAGGGGAAAAAAGAGAACAAATGAAAATTAGTTTTTACTTTTCACAAGCTGAGCTTTTAATGTTGTCAATATACAAAAAAAAATGCTAAGGCAGTAAAACAGACTTCATTCATAAACTATTGAGCGATGAGAAAATATGGTCATTATAGATTAGGGTTTTATTCCATATGCAGCCAGGATAAATGGAGATTTAGAGGCAAGAAGTAGGTGAAGTTTAGTGAATAGAAAATTAGGAGAAAGAATTAAGGGTAACTAACATGATTTTTGCTTAAGGCAAGCCACAGTGCTAAAATATTGAATATTAAGAGTGTGACATTAAATATACATATACATACATACATATATACATACACACATACATACATATTCTTATTTAGCAGGATTCTTGTTACAGTGGACAAGGCTTGAGGATAGACTGAATGTAGTTATTGGCTTACCTTCCAGAAAGGCAAGCCAAGTCCAGATCACACGATTTTTTGGGTTAGCAGGGACTTAATGGAAAATGCATTAAAAAACAAAGGAAAACAAGGTGGAAATTCAGACTTTGATTTTTACTCTTTTACTGAGGCTTTGATAAAAATAAAAGCAAATGTTCCCACTGAGATCAAGGTCAATTTGTATTATTTATCAAATTCTGCCATCCAAATGACTGAACAAAACTACAAAAGAACCAATTTCTAGCATAAGGTACTTACAACAAATCCAAGAGTCAGACAGCATTTGTATTTGGTAGATTCAGTATATTTTGGACATTGGCTTATCTCTTGTAATATGTAAGAAGGAACAAATTTTAAAATGTATAATGCACAAGGTTCATAATACTTTGTCTTGAATTATTCTTCTCATGTTTGGGAAAATAAGGAGGACAATGTTCATTAATGTTATTGTCTAACAAGGACTATAAGGAAAAACAGGTGTATAAATAATAGTGTGATTAGTATTGTACTAAGTAAACCTTTTCTTTTGGATCTGTTTCAATCTGCAATCCCTTTATACCTTCAAATCTAAAAAAATTAAATTGGGAATTATATTAAAGAATGAGAAATCACAGGTTATATGACAGCAATTACTTACATCCTAGAGGAAATAATAGTACTTTGTATGTTTGCTTAAAGATACTTAAACAGAATTGTCTCTAATTTAATTTCTATTTATGTCATCCTTTGTTCCTGTAGAGTTAACTACTATTCTAAAATTAATATACACCATATAGTGAACATAAGCTTTTTAATTAAACATATGTGCTACAAAAACATGGAATGATAACTTTATGGCAATTTTTCATGTGTAGGTTCCAAAATCTAACAAGGCTTATATAGTACATCTACATTTATCTTAATAATTTTAGCTGTTCCTTTTATTAGATTAAATGACTGTTCCACTGTCTCTCAGTATTTCTGGGGGATTAGTCAACTTGTGGGTATTGCAATTCAGTGATGCTTCGGGGTACTGGTGGCTCATATCTGTGATTCTAGTTAATCAGGAAGCTGAGATCTGAGGATCATGGTTCAA
Organism: Dipodomys ordii; assembly: GCF_000151885.1. Lineage (NCBI taxonomy): Eukaryota > Metazoa > Chordata > Mammalia > Rodentia > Heteromyidae > Dipodomys > Dipodomys ordii. The sequence continues at coordinate 3,395,046 of NW_012267313.1, read as the reverse complement.
TGCTTGCCCAGGAAGGAAAGTCTGTGAGACTATGATCTCTACATAACCAGTATAAACAAAGCCAGAAATGGATCTGTGATTCAAATGGTGGAGTGCTAACTTTGAGCGTAAAAGCTAAGGGACAGAACACATAAAAGAAACAAAAAAAATCACATAGTACATTAAAAACAATACAACAAAGAAAAAACATCTTGTGTCCATATCTTAGGAAGGTTCATCTCACTTAGCATCATCTTATAAGGTCATAAGTACATAGCTTTTGACCTTTTCTGCTTGTCTGGTAAGATTATCCTAGACATATAATAGTTATTACAAATAAGGGAAACCATGGGACCTATGTTTCTTTGGTCTGCCTCACTTCACTTAATATGAATTTTTCCAAGTCTTTCCATTTCCTAAGAAATGGGGCAATGATGGAAACATAGAATTCCATAATATAGCACATTTTCTTGATCTATTCATCTACTGAGGGGCATCTGGGTTGGGTCCATATCTTAGCTATGGTGAATAATACTGATATAAACATAGTTGTGCTGGTAGCTTTAGTATAGCCTTGTTTGTGATCATTTGGGTAAATGCCCAGAATGGGAATGCTGGATCATAGCGGGGGCTCTATGTATAATCTTTTGAGGAACCTCCATACTGCTTTGTCACTGTATTTGATTCTGGTGCCCTTCATCTCTGTATATACGTTTTTCTTATTTGAGGAGAAGAAGGGAAATAACAAACACTGAAACAAGGATACAGGTTAATGCATTGTAACAATGAGACCTACAAGACACACCCTATGTTGAAAACCAACTTTACAACTTTGGGGAGGGGGAGGAGAAGTGAGGAGCTGGAGAGCTGGGGAGGGAAGGGATAATAGGAGAAAGGCAGAGGAGGGGTAACAATGCTTAATAGAAAATGTTTTATCTTACTCATGTAACTACTACCCCTCTGTACAGTATCTTTACAATAAAAAATACCAAAGAAGCTAAGGATTTCTTGATTATAGCCATTCTAACTGGAGTGCGGTGGAATCTCAATGTTGGCTTGAGTTGGATTTCTTTTATGGTTAGAGAAGATGAGCATTTCTTCATGTGTCTAATGGTCATTCTTATTGATGGTGGAGGGATATGGCCAAAAGGGAACACTACCGCATTGTTGGTGGGAGTACAAACTTGTTCAACCACTATGGAAAGCAGTATGGAGGTTCCTCAAAAGACTCCACATAGAGCTCCCCTATGACCCAGCAATCCCTCTTTGGGGCATTACCCAAATGATCACAAACAAGGTCATACCAAAGCTACCAGCACATCCATGTTTATCGCAGCATTATTCACCATAGCTAAGACATGGAACTGACCCAGATGCCCTCGGTAGATGAATGGATCAAGAAAATGTGGTATATATACACAATGGAATTCTATGCCTCCATCAGAAAGAATAACATTGCCCCATTTGTTAGGAAATGGAAAGACTTGGAAAAAAATGATAATAAGTGAAGTAAGCCAGGCCCAAAGAAACATAGGTCCCATGGTTTCTCTTATTTGCAATAACTAGAACATGTCTAGGACAAGCTAAAAGGGTCAAAAGCTATGTACACATGACCATACAAGATGATGTTAAGTGAAATGAACCCTAAGACAAGGACACAAGTGGTTTTTTCTTTCTTACTATTGTTTTTAAGGTACTTATAATGTACTGTGTGATTCTTTTGTTTCTTTTGTATGTTCTTCCCCCAAGTATAACCCCTGTTTTCACTGTATCTGATTCTGGTGTCCTGCACCTTGTATATACATTTTTCTAATTTGGGGAGGGGAAGGCATATAACAAAATGCTTAAATAAGGATACAGGTTGACGCATTGTAACAGAGGGATGTACAAGACACTCTGTTGAAAATGAACTTTACAATTTTGGGTGGGGCAGGGAGGGAGGAGTTGGGGAGGTTGGGAGGAAAGGGATGGTAAGGGAAAAATAAAGGAGGAGGTAACAATGCTTGATAGGAAATGTACTCATTACCCTTCTCATGTAACTGTAACCCCTCTGTACAGTAATTTTACAATAATATATATATATATATACATATATATGAAAAAGGAAAAAACGCTAAGGACACTACCCAAGCCCTGAGTTGAAGTCCTAGTTCTGGCACACATACACACAAAAATATAATGAGTTCCCTTTTTTCACAATCTTACAGCCTTTACAAGTAACAGAGGATTGTTACAAATTTTAAGTGATCTCTAGGTTACTAATAAGTCATAATACATTGCAAATACTTTACAACTAGCTGTAATATTGTATTATTTAGGGAATGATGACAAGAAAAGACTGTACATGTTCAGTACAGGTAATAGTTTTTCAAATATTTTTAGTGTGTGGTTAATGTAATTCTTGATTATGAAATGTTAATATGCTACAATTCATTTTGATATTTGGGGGATATTTAGTTATATTTGCATTTTTATTATAGGAAGGCTTACATTAAGCTTCTTTTATGAACTTCTGTACGTGTATTGTTAAAAGTTTCTTTGGAACAAAATGTTTAGATACAAAGTTGATAACCGGATTTTGTCATCTGAATGATATTATGTAGTGCCATATTGCTTTCCTATGTTTTGTGACTAAATCACGATGACTTCACATTGCATTTGGGATCTAAATTCATAATAGAAAAAAATAAGGCGCACTGAATCATCAATTTCCATTTCCCTAGATTTCCACAGATGTTTGTATATTATCAGCTATCTTTGAATTTTAAATTGTATTTTACATTCTTTAAAAATGTCTAAAAGCTATCTCTATTTTAAAGTATGTACTTCTTTTGTTATTAGATTTCTTGATTATAGCCATTCTAACTGGGGTGAGGTGGAATCTCAATGTTGCCTTGATTTGCATTTCTTTTATGGCCAGAGAAGTTGAGCATTTCTTCATCTGCCTATTGGCCATTGTTACTTCCACTTCAGAGAAGAAGCCTCTCTTTCATTTAGCCCATTTATTAATGGGGAGGTTCTTTCTTTGAGGTTTTTTTTTTGGAGGATTTAATTTTTTGAGTTTAATTTTTTTTAGATATGAGCCTTGTCTATTGTGTGGTTAGTGAAGATCTCCTTCCAGTCTGTGGGCTTTCTATTGATTTTGCTAGCTATGTCTTGTGCCATGCAGAAGCTCTGCAGTTTCATGAAATTCTTTTTTTTTTTAATTGTGGAAATACCGTATAGAGGGGTTACAATTACATGAGCAAGGTAATGAGTACATTTCTTATCAAACATTGTTGCCTCCTCCTTTGTTTCCCCTTCCCAACCCTTCCCATCTCCCCTCCCCTCCTTCCCTCACCCTCCCACCCCCACCCCCATGCCAAAGTTGTAAAGTTCATTTTTTGACATAATGTCTTATACATCTCATTGTTGCAATGGGTCCACCTGTATCCCTATTTAAACAATTTGTTTTTTCCCTTCCCCTCCACAAATTATACCAACATCAAATACAGGGTTTACACCATGCAGGAGGGACATACAAAGCAAAAAAGAAATCATCTTATAAATATGTTAGAAACAATAGCAAGAAAGAAAAAAAAAACATTTGAGTCCGTATCATGGGGTTCATTTCGTCTAACATCAACTTATCTGACCTTTTCTGCTTGACTCAGACATATACTAGTTATTGGAATAAGGGAAGCCATGGGACCTATGTTTCTTTGGGCCTGGCTTACTTCAATTAATGTATTTTTTTCCAAGTCTTTCCATTTCCTAACAAATGCCTCCATCATGAAATTTTATTTGTCTAACTTTTCTTTGATTTGTTGTGTTTCTTGGTCTTTATTAAAAATTTCAGCCTGTTTCAAGGAGCCCTAATGTAAACTTGTTCAACCACTTTGGAAACAAGTATGGCAGTTCCTCAATAGACTACCCATAGAGCTCCCCTATGACCCAGCAATCCCACTTCTGGGCATTTACCCAAATGATCACAAACAAGGACATACTAAAGCTACCCGCACGACTATGTTTACCATAGCCAAGATATGGAACTAATCCAGATACCCCTCAGTAGATGAATGGATCAAGAAAATGTGGTGTGAGAGAGAGAGATTATGTGAGATATATATATATATATATATATATATATATATATAATGTGATATATATGTATATATAAAATGGGATAAATATATATAATGTGATATGTATATATAAAATGTGATATATGTATGTATGTATGTATATATATATATATATATATATATATATATATAT
>NW_012267313.1:3288371-3390760 GCF_000151885.1 Dipodomys ordii | reverse complement strand
CTCTCTCCATTCTTTTTTTTTTTTTTTTTTTTTTTGCTATTTGACTGTGGTACACACATTAGCTTGCATTTCGATATGTAACACAGATGTGAGGACTGTACTCCTCACAATGTATTAACTTTCCCCTATTCAAAGCCCTAAAGAAAGGGGAAACTTTGCTTGCTTTTCCAGGTTTACAGGAGAATTTTTCTAGTTTCCCTTTTGAAAGCATTTCCAGGGTATCCACACTGAGTCAGTTCAGTTCTAGCTTCCCTCTGAGTCAAGAGCCCTACTTCCAAACTCTAGTTAGCGCATTTAAACACCAAACGTTGTCTCTGATCTTCAAACTAAGGCTGTCCTCCTTCCTTAGCCCACCACTTTATTACTTAGCTATCTTTGATCTTATGCTTGACATATTTCCTTCCTTGGCCTGGAATTCTGAAATTTTTTTCTTGAATTGAAATGTGTTGTAGCACATGTACTATATTATGCACATTGCTGCAATAGCAGGAATTTAAATGCAGTGCCCACACCAATTCAACATGGCATTTAGAGATCAGTCATGTAAAAAACTGGAAAAATATTAATCCCAAGGTGTCATAATAAAGTATTTCCTTAAAGCCTCTTCATACTTCAGTGAGATATTCCTTTCTAATAAAAATTACCATAAAAATCTTATAATCTAAAGGAATGCATTGCATATGTCTATTGATCATTATGTATGTTGGAGAGGAATATGCACATGTATACATGCATATAGTTTTACATGTAGTGTATATATAGTAATTATATATATAGTTTATATACTGGTTGTGAATAGCTTTGATAGCAATTCTCTATGCACATGAATGTACATATATGTTCATATATATATACATATGTATTCTTCCAATTCAGTCAAAATTCTACCACTTTACTTGAAATTAAGCCTTCAACAATTTTTAATATCATTTTGATACATGCTGTGTTAATTATCAGTTGATAAACCCATGTCAAATCATATTTTTATGAAGCCAAGGAATTATCACACTCCTCTCTACACTGATAAGTGTTCTTTTCAGTTCTTGAAATCTATGCATAGTTTATTGAACTACTCTGCTATTTAGTACTCTTGTGAATAGAGGCAACAGGCCTTTGCTCACAATACATTCCTTGCACATTGAGATAAAGTGTACTGTGCTATAATTATGAAAAATACATGATATAATTCCTTTGCTACAGGCATGTAATTTTTGAATTTTGTAATTATGTAGATTTTTTACTACACCTTCTTGCTACAAGTTTTTAATCCTAAAAAATATTAAGAGCTGATATTTTTGTATTTAAAATATCACATCATTCAAAGACATTATTTTGAATGATGCTATTTACTTAATTTTTCAATCTCTTTTATTATTTCTTAATTGCTGTTTATTGTAGCATTTTAATTGTGTGTGTAGAGTCTCAAGTGTCTTCATGGGAGGCATTTTTCTTATTAGGATTATAATGACTCTCAGTACAACGTTGAGTCAGGCAGAGCACAGGCATTAGCAGCTTTCCCTGGGAGTTCCACTAATCAAACTGCTCTCCTGTTTTAGCCTTCCTGCTGCATTTCCCAAAGTGAATGAAATGAGGCTTGTTTCCTGTATTTGTTTGCTCCTCTTTTTCTGAAACATATTCAACATCACTAGTCTATAAATGATAGCTAGAGTAATGCTTCCTTTTTTATCTGGCCTAATTTTCTCCACTTTACAGAAGAAGGAAGTTCCTCTTCCATCATAAGCTTCTTATTGCCTGTCATTATTGTGTTGTTGTTGTTGTTGTTTATTAAGTAGCTAAGGTTTGAAATTTCTACAAGTTTGCAGACTGAATGAAACACCCTCAATATGCTTTGGTAAACATTACTAGAGAAGGGGTACTAAAACCCTGCAGGACTGTTCAGAGGAGTTCAGCGCAGAGAAAAGAGTATCCTGACCAAGTCAGCACTCACAGACTGCTATCCAATCTTGGGGTGCAAGAGCAATTTTTCATTTCAGATACTATTGGAGTGAGATGTACTAAATTTAGAAAATCTACTATAATCTACTATATGATAATTATTTACACAGAACTTAGTGACGTTCTCCTCACTTAGGCAGCTAATAAGTAGTGTAGGTAAAATAATTGCAGTAGTCCAAAATAGGTGCCTAACATGCAGACTTAATATACAGATTAATGTTAGGTATATTAACATCCGAATATACCTAATATAAGGCCCTACAAAAGATGGGTGCTTAGTATAATAATACACATCTACTATATAATTGTTATTATATTTAGCTCAATAGTCTTGTCCCAATACAAATACATTTAATGTTACAATTAATATTTCTATAACATTACTACTTACTGTTTGTATATGTACCTATCTAAATTCAAATATATCAACTCTAACCATACAACATTTGATAACTTTTTGTGAAGTTTAAAAAATTAGTAAAAGAAAAACTTTTAGTAAGGTTCTGTTTAGAATTAAAATGTAAGGGGTGAAAGAGGACTTTCATTTTTAAAACAGTACAGCATGATACTATTTCCATGGAATTATTTATTCTCTCAGTTAATGTAGTCATCTGATTACTACACATAAACCAATGTTATCATTTTAGACTAGTGCACGTCTCTCTGCTTCCTCTCTGTGAAAATTGTGAGTGTAATGCATCCCTTGACGCTAACAGGATGAGCTATTACTGGAGAATGTACAACAAATAAAATTGCATTTCTAAAAGCACTCTGAGGAGAAAATATTGAGTCTCAAATCAGTTCTACTAGATCTTCTTACTCTTCTGTAATTAAACAGAAGAATTAGCTATGGTGAGAATTTTAAGATATCTTCAGACTTCAGAGTATCATTTAAACAGAATTCTTTCTAGAACTAGATGCTAACATATAGATTTGAGCAAATTAAAATTTCAAAGTGTTTGCATTTTTGAGTGCTATGAATAGCATTTTTAAATGAATAGGCTAGATGAGAAATGAACAATGAGAGGGAGTCTTTTCCTTTTGAAGTAATAGGTATTGAACCCAGGGTCTTGCACTTGCTAAACAAGTATATATGAGGTATTTATTCAGTCCATTTTGTTGTTATTTATATATATATATTTTTTTTTTTTGGTCCGGTCGTGGGGCCTGAACTCTGGGCCTGGACACTGTCCCTCAGCTCTTCAGCTCAAGGTTAGTGCTCTACTACTTGAGCCACAGCGCCACTTCCAGCTTTTTTCTTTTTGCTTATGTGGTGCTGAGAAATCGAACCCAGGGTCTCATGCATGGAAGGCAAGCGCTCTACCACTGAGCCACCTTCCCAGCCCCTATTTTTATATTTTTTGTAAACAAGATCTCACTATCTTTGCCTGACTTGACCTCAAATTTATAATCGTTGTGCCTCCACCTTCCAAGGAGCTGGGATTAAAAGCATGGACCACCGTTCCCAGCTTACATGAAAGACTTTGCAAGTGTATTTTGTAATTTGTAGATAAGTGCAAATCATGGATACATCTGTTCAGCGATGAATGTTATGAGCATTTATAGACACAGTGAATAGATAGTAGGTATTTGTAGACAGGGCTGTAATTGCTTCGTGCCAAGAAAACATAAGAGAGAACACAAGGAAAAGGCCTTGGGTCTTGAGAGCAGGGCATTGTGAAAGACAAACAGCATACCTTGCAGCTACATGGGCCCCAACAAGGGTCTTCGTTTGTGCTCCCTAAACCACTGCAGTTGCAGGGCTTGCATTCTGGATAGCCAGTGTAACCGCGGGCACATCGATCACAGCCCACTCCTCCAAAGCCAGTTTTGCAGTGACAGGAGCCAGGAGCTCGACCTCAGGGAAGAATGTATGACATGTCAACCTCTTTCAAATAGACAAAGGATTTAATACTTAAGGCTCGAGTTATAGTTATCATTTGGACAACCTATTAGAATGGATCTCAATTATATTTTAAGTTGAACATTGCAGAAATGATTGTTCAAAATCCAATACCATTGTTAAAACTATGAAAGGACAAATATGTCCCTGACAGCATCAGTTAGTGAGAAATGTAAGAATGGTTATTTTTCTCATTTCGCATTGCAAGAGCATAAGGGAAATGAACTATGTAACTCTGAAGGGAGGAAAATAGGGAGGGGAAAAACTGGTAGAGAATGGGGGAAAGTGTGACACTGTTCAAAAGGAAATGTACTTATTACCTGAATCATGTAATTGTAACCTTTCTGTACATCACTTTTACAATACAATTTAAAATAAAATATTTAGAAAAAGTTATAATTTAAGCTTTCTCTAATGTCATAAAGGTACCATCATACAAATATACCATAATAAAAAATATATATAATAAAAATGTATGGGTTGTTGGAGAGAGGGAGGAGGTGGTAGGAACGAATCATTTCTTTGCTTTTTAAGATGTAGTCAACATGCAATTATGTGACTTACATCACTGATTACAATGTTATTTATATATTTGACACAAGTTATCAAGAACTTCACAGGAGAAAAATTTGGGATCTGTAGGTATACAGGTTGTAGAGGACAGTATTGCTAGTTATTTTCTTTCCTTCTTTGTTTTAAAATTATCTTACTAGGAATCTTTATAATAATTTCAAAGTCTTTCTAAGCAAAATTCTTCGTTAAAGCATTAGTTACAATAAAACTGAAAAAAAACTTTAACTGTTTTTATAAATTTGAATGGGTGAATAATGATGATACTGCCATACTGTAGTATATATTTAGGTGCAAATCAAGATTTCAGAAATCTTAATCATTGGCAGAAAATGCATCGTGAAAATTTAAAAGAAACAATAACAAAAATATTCTGCACACCTTATATTTGTGATTCTACATGTCTATTTTCTTTAACATTTTTAATGATAATCTACTTATTTTAAAACAGGAAAGGTTCAGAAGGTTGAAATCTGAGGATGATAGTTTGAAGGCTAGCGCAGGCAGGAGAGTTCTTGACAGTTACATCTCTAATTAACAACAACAATAAAAATAAAGGAGTGTGGAGCCAGGCTCTGAATTCAAGCAGCGTACACACACACACACACACACACACACACACACACACACACACTCGTAGGAGGGGGATAAAATAACAGTAGTGACAATTACATTATGATTTAATTGGTAGCAAAAAGATGGCTTTAAACTGAACAAAGACTCCAGCAATTCATCCCTTGGATATCAAAACATAATGCTCTTTTAATCTTTCCAGATTTAAGATTGCATGTAAATTTCTATATTGATAAAAATAAATTTTATATAGAAATCAGGTATGCCTTGGAAACATAGCCAATATCTTAAATTTAATCTCATTGCAGAGGGAAACATCCTTCACAGTGAGGCATAATTTACTTGTCTTTTCAAAGAAGACAGGACTTACTCTATATGCTATAAAGAAACTGTTCCAGATATATTTTATGAATTTTCTACTTGGCAAGAAATTGCTCTGGAAGTAGTTTCAAACATTTTCTACCAAGTAGTTCCATTGGCATTTGATTCCTTAATATTTGGAGTTCATTGTGAATTTCATTGCTCAAAGTACTTGGCAGTGGCAGGCTCTGTTCTTTAATTCATGACTGTGCCCATTTTCAATCCTTTATGTGAGCTTCTTGCCTTCTCTAATCTTGCTGTGTGATCTCCTCTGTTTTGCTTTCCATTCCCATACATTCATCCCTCAGTGAATGCACTAGAACCCATGCAGTCTACAAAACAATGTAAGAAGATATAAAAGCTACATCTGTCACAGGTTTGCGATTTATACACATACATATACACTCTTCTTTTTCTGTGGTATAGTCTGTCCTGAACTCAAGGCCTCATTCTCTTGTTCAGTTTGCTTGCTCACAACTGGTACTATACCACTTGAGCTATACCTCCAGTCCAAATATTTTCTGGTTAATTGCAAATAGTATCCTAGACTTTTCTGCCTGATCTGGCTTTGAACTAAGGATGATGCAGTGATTTCAGCCTCCTGAGTAGCTTAAGATGTCAGATGACTCTCTTTTCTTCTTTCTTCGGGTACACACATGCACACACACACACAAACACACACACACATACATAACATGCACCTTAGAAAATCACTTTTGTTAATGACAGTGGTCCTGTAAGATTATATAGTTTGATTTCTCGATGACATTTGCATAACTAACTCACTTTATGACATTACAATCAAAGAAAAAACTTAATTATTGAGATGAGCAAGAAATTGGTTCCTTGGGGAAATGCTGATGCACTGATAGATGTAAGACTGTTTGCTGTAGGGAAGGAATTTACTGGAAAGTGATCTAAAAATAATTGACATTGGTTTGTTGGTGTCTCTTCCAGTCATCCGGACATGACTGTATGCAATGCTTACCTCGCAGGGCGTATTTCTCATCCTTGACACAGATCTCACTTAAAGAGCCAGCTGGATCACAGTGACATGGCTGACAGGGCATTGGATAACTTGGTGATACCTAAAAAGTATTTACAAGAGTAGATAAATATTAAGAGTAATTAAACACTAATATTAATTAATTAATTTTGTGCCAGTAGTGGGGCTTGAACTTAGGGTCTCTAAACTCTCTCTTAACTTTTTCACTCATGGCTGGTAGTCTACCACTTGAGCCATGTCTCCACTTCTGTTTTTGTTGTTGATGTTGTTTTGCTAGTTAGTTGGGAATAAGAGTCTCTCAGCTTTATCTTCCCAGGCTGGCCTCAAATCATGATCATTAGGTCTCAGCCATGTGAATAGTTAGGATTACATGTCTGAGCCACCAACAATGCAACAAACTTTCAAAATAAAGTAGATTAAAAGTGAATACTAATTTTAAAAATATTATGAATTATCTATAACATACATGGGAAATTTCTAAGATTAAATTTTAAATGGAACCATATTTTTTCTCATATATTTTTTTTCTAAATCCAAAGCCCATAATTTGTATTTTTTTCCTTTAGAGCACATAAAATTGTTTGTATCCTAATAAAATGTGTTAATATACACAGAAGCATACCTACTTGTTTACATATTCTCAACAGTAAGAGAAAAATCACTTGAGAGCTTTGAGTAATTTCCACATAGCATACCTTAGAGAATATTCCTAGTAGGCAAACCATACAGCAGAAATTTTCTTGCCTTGAAAATACAATTTTAGGGCTGGGAAGGTGGCTCAGTGGTAGAGTGCTTGCCTTGTGTGCATGAGGCCCTGGGTTCGATTCCTCAGCACCACATAAGCAAAAAGAAAAAAGCCAGAAGTGGTGCTGTGGCCCAAGTGGTAGAGCGCTAGCCTTGAGCTGAAGAGCTGAGGGACAGAGCCCAGCCCCATGACTGGACCAAAACAACAAAAAAAAAGAAAATACAATTTTAAAAACTCATATTTTTGTTATGTAGATTCAACAATTATCAAAATTTTGCCAAATAAGTTTCATTTTTTATCCTTAACTATTTTTTAAGGGAAATCTTAGCTAAACACATTCAGGCCCTAAAACATGTGCCTCATAATCAAAGTATAATTATTATAACAAAGAACTATATTATATCTGTGGTAATCACTAGTATAATCTCATCATAACACCTTCCTAATTGTTTTGTTTCCTTATTACAACACTGTTCAAATAAGTACAGTTTCCTCCCATTTTGCCATTCAAGAGCTTTACTTTGATTGATTGTGGAATAAACAAAATAATAGAAATTTATTTTGTTGCTCAAAAATATACTACTAAATAGTTAAATTAAACTGTATAGTTATTTAGGGATCTCTATAACCTGGGAGAAAACAATGCCAGCTCTGTAATTAGGAAATCTTGAGCTCATATCCCAGTGTGACCACTTACTGGCTGTGTGGACTTGTGTAATTTGTTTACTTCCTTGTAATACAAGGATAACAAAACAACTACAGTGTGGTTATATAAATTAAAATGAAAAGAAATGGCAGGTGAGCCATCTCAGAAGATTTCTTACCTATCCTAAATGCTTAATATAACTAGTAGCTTACTGTTGACTGTTTTAATTAAGCAAACCTAGTCAATGTCCAGATATTTTAAATACATTTGTTTCTCAGATGGCATAGAGCAAAAAACTAAATTAGCTGCCAAAGAAATATTGAAATACTATTGAATATGTGTGTGCATGCGGTTTCCACCAGTAAAAAAAATCATTGTACATTCATACATTTAGGCTTAGTTTATAAGTAGAAACTCATTCGCTAATATAAATCAGAATGTCAAAACTGCAGTTGTTTGCACAGCTGATAGAATATGAATCAGCCACATCCACATAGCAGTTTCAAAATCATTTGTTCAAGACACATTTGTCTCTCATCACGAAGAAAAGACTGAACAAAACAGACTGGAGGCAGAGTCCCGGTCTTCAAGCTTATAGGAATGTCAGATTTAAAAGACACTGATTAAAGAGAAAATGGTAAATGATAAAATAGACACATAAACAAGTGTTATCAGAAAAAGAAGTATAATAACACAATACAATGAAGTCAAGGAATGATTTCTGAAAAAAAGAAAGAAAGAAAATCTCACTTAAACTTGAAGCTTGAAATAACAGTAGCAGAATGAAATTGGGAGGTTTTTTTGGTACCCAAAGGAAGCACCTAACCATTAAAAACAAACAAAAACCATTTTATAGCACATTGCAACTTGATCAGAAAAAAATGCTAAACGAAGTTCTTTAGGGAAATAAATAACATAGGAAAACAGGTACCTAGAAATGGTGTACATATCTTTATAGTTAATGAGAACTATCTTTTTACTTTCTTTTTATTTCTTTAAAAGAAAATTAAGTTGAAACAAGTTATAATATTATTTAGGGAGATTACTTGTGAAGTATGGAAAGAACAATCCAAAAGGTAAGCCAAGATGAAACCAATTTAAATATCAATCATTTAAGTTTCCAAACTGATAGGTAGTAAAAGAAAAAAGAAAAACTAAGGCAGGTTAGAAGAATAATATGACAAGCACAAGAAGCAGAAGTCAATAAAGAAAAGATTAGGCAAAAATGATTTTGAAATGCTAAATAAGAAGAAAAGCAAAGAAGAAAAACAAAACAATTTTAAAGTGTTAAAAATTAAGAATATAATATCAGTATAGAAACTCTAAACTTTGAGAATAATATGGAGATATTAAATTTTAGAACTTAAAGGAAAAAATGTGTGACTATGTGGATAAAATAAACCAATGCTTTGTAAAGTATAATGTATCAAGTTGATTTACAAGGATCAAGTATCATGGTACAAGCTTATACTACCAGTGCTTGGGAAACTCTGGTAGGATGAAAAAATGTTCCATCTAGGACTAACCTGAACTACAGAGACAAAGACAAGAAACAAGACCATGAAACTTATTTAGTTCCTAATTTGATAACTGAAAAACTTAATTCATTATCTAATTTCCACAAAAAGGGAGTCAAATAGTTTTCCTAGGTAATCCTATTCTACAAATGTAAATTACTTATAAAAGAAAGAATTTTGATTTAGGCAACCCGTTTCCCAACTCCTGTTTTGAGGTCAGTGTACCCAAAACAAATATTTGTGAACTATATTGCAAAAAATACTCAATTACAGATAAGCATTTCTTATGCAAAGATGCAAAACTCTTTAAATACAACCATGCGAGAGTCAAGAAATATAGTATTTCATGAGTCAGTTAGATTTAACCACAAATACAAACTTACTTTAATATTTTACAATTCAGTTAATGTAAATTGGTTACACTAATGAATAGGGTGAAAACATATATACATTTAAGTAGACACAGAAAGGCATTTGGTAAAATTCAATCCCTCTTTTTTTTCACACACAGTCTCAGCTACCTAGAAATAGCAGGGAAATTGCTGAATCTGATAAAAATGCATCCATAAAACCCTACAACTCATGTCATACTCAGAGTGAATTATTATGTTTCCATTTGAGATGAGGAAAGAAATAAAAATGTCATTTCTCACCATTTTTACTTAACATTGGCATGAATATTGCAAGGCAGAGTAAGCCTGAATTTATCTTCTGGCAACACTTTATGTGTGTACTTCTAATGAAAATCTAATGTAAAACTACTAGAAGCTATAAATGAATGTTGGATGGCTTCAGAACATAAAGTCAATATGGAAACAACTTTGCAATAACAGCATAGAAATAAAAAAGAAAAGTCTTTTAGAACCAGTTTTTATGGATAATCTTTTTAAATACAACACTAAAGATGAAATTTAATTAAAGATATTTAAAATCCCTATACCATAATTATTGTTACGAATCATTTTTAAAAAGACACATATATAGACATATCCATTGATTAAATGATCTAGCTCTATTGCAATTTTAGTTCTCTCCATCTTTTCGTAAATATCTCTCCCCCCAAAAAAAAATCCCCAAGTAATATTTTCTGTAACCAAGTCAGTGGTAAAATTGGACACAACTACAAAGAAACTACAATAGACAAATGTTTAAAATGAAGATAAAGTTGGGGTACTACATTACCTGAAACTAAGTTTATTGAAGTTAATCAAAGTATTGTGGCACTGGATGGCCAAAACAATGAAGGAGATATCCACTAATGTTCTAGATTTTGAACCACATTGCTTATCACACATCTAATTTTAAAATGACTTGTTGACCACAAATCATTATTTTATACAAGTTACAAAGATTTGCTTAGATTTGTACTAGCATTAAAAAGAAAAGCTTCTGAATATAAAACTAATAATATTTTGCCAGGCATTAAAGGCTATCACCCGTTATCCTAGATACTCAAGAGGCTGAGAGCTAGAATTGTGATTTGAAGCCAGCCACGGCAGAAAAGTCTGTCAGACTCTTATCACTAATTATCCAGCAGAAATCCAGAAGTGGAGGTATAGCTCAAGAGGTAGGGTAAAAGCTTGGAGAGGAAAAGCTGCTGGGCTCTGGTGGCTGGTTCATCTTGTATTCTTGTCTATTCAGGAAGCTGAGGTCTGACGGAGTTTGTTCAAGGCCAATGTGGGCAGGAAAATCCAGGAAACTCCAATAAAATACCACAAGCCGGAAGTAGACTCTTTATTTTGACACCTACCTTTTTAGAGAACCTATCAACATTATTTTTCTGTACAACATACCATTGTATAAGATAGTAAAAAGAACACAGGATAGAAGAGCATAATTTACCCCTTTGGGTCTGAAGAAGCCATCCAGGCACGTCTCACAGTTGATGCCGGCTGTGTTTTGTGTGCAGTTAATGCACACGCCACCTCCAATATACTTCCCATGAATGTTTAAACTCAGGTTTCTTCTAGCAACATTTTCATCATAGTAGCATTCGTCAGCTTTTCCATGACAATTGCATGCTGTGTGAAGAGAAAAAGAAATTCATGACCATGAATTTCATGCTTCAGACAGATTTAAAAGATATTTTCTATGCCAGGTGCTGGTGGCTCACGCTTGTAATGCTAGCTATGCAGGAGGCTAAGATCTGAGGATCGCAGTTCAAAGCCAGCCCGGGCAGGAAAGACTGTGAGACTCTTCTCAGAAAACCGGAAGTGGTGCAGTGGCTCAAGTAGTAGAGCTCTAGCCTTGAAGGGAAGAGCTCAGAGACAGAGTCCAGGCTGAGAGTTCAAGCCCTATGACCAATTTTTTTTTTATGTATTTTCTCCTATACACAAATGGATTCAGAAAGCACTTGGATTTATTGGATATATATTATATATACATATATACTTTTAATAAAATCTGAAGTAATGAAACATGAATTAAACTGAATCCTATGAAATTACCAATATCTTACTGATTCATGCCTTACAAATCCACATAATTCAACCTGTAATTTCTATATGAAGATGAATAAGAGATGAATAAAAATGATTGAACAATAGCATTAAATGGTACACAATCAGGTAATCAGTAATGAATAATTATCATGTGTTAATCTCTGGCTAAATCTAACCATAAAATGATACCTAAAGGGTACATTTCCATTCTATTAGTACAAATAACAATGAAGCAGAACTTTGTTTTAATGCTTTAAAATTTTTTTGCTATTGCTACTAATTTTAATTAAAAAATATATATATCTTTTGTATATTGGCAAACTGAGTCATTGAGATCTGTAGTAACACAAATTAACCCAATCAATATTTGAAATCACATGCTGAGGTTCAATTCCTAAGTTGCACTTCTTACCACTGACAGCCCTTCACATTCTACCCAGTAAACAAGAGAGAGAGAGGGAGAAAGAGAGAGTGTGGAGAGAAAGGGAGAGAGGTAACATATATGGTAGATGTCAAGTAATCAGGACAAATGAGAACACCAGGCAGTCTTGGGTTTGAGAGTCTGTTCCACTATTTAGAAATTATGTGATGTAGAAACTTCATTTCATTATATACCATGGGGTAGTCAATAATAATTACCAAACTGGAATATTTAAAAGCATCAAGTGAGATAGTTCATGTGAGATCATTAACATAATTGCTTATAGAAAAGTTCTCAATTGACTTGTCTGCTCTTCAGCCTTCTTGTCTTTTTCATGTTACTTTAGAGTAATTGGGGAAAGTGAAACATCACTTTGGCTTGAAGAACTGGGTAAGGTTTCTAAGGATCACATGGTAATAAACATAAATTTCTAGGCATTATAAGCAATCTTATCTGCTTAGATATTGCACAAAAATAATTAAGTAATCAAGAATGATTTCTGCTGACAGTATGGAGGGAAATACAGTGCAATGAAATTTTATTTTCACAGTACTTAGAATTTGCTTTCCAAAGATGAGGTAGTGCAGGCAAAGCACTGATGATGCTCAAGGTCCTTCTCACTCTCTGAAGCTAGGACCCTTCATCTGTCTTATCACCTGCACGCAGCCCAGCTCTAGGTGGACAGCCTCAGGGGACAGGGCTAGCACTCAAGCATCTGGTATCAAAGAGCCATTTCCATTCTGTCATCAGAAGCAGCTGTTTCACAGAATGTCTAAGCATGTGATATCTAACTGTTTTGTAATAAGACTTAGGAATGGAATGATTATTTGTTGCTCTTTAGAGATATATCTTGCCTTAAATAAGCTAGATTAATGAAAATCCAAATTAGACTCAAAGGAATTAGAAGGCAATTAAACATTTTATACCAGGATTTATCATACTAAAATGATTTTCCTAAATATTAGGGCAATTGGAATACAACTCAACTTGGAAAGTTTTATACAAACTTTAAGTAATGGATCCAAAGGCATGAGATTTATGTGATATTTTATGATTAATATGTCCATATTCAATTCAGGGGCTTTAAAAAGGTTTCTTTAGAAATATAATCACTTCTCTTCCCCATTGAAAAGATATTGTTCATAATCCCAATATTCTTGAAAGGCATATAATAGTAAGTGAAAATCCTGTATTCAGCAGTGGCGTGTCTTTGCTGCTTAAAACCATTTTGGTCTCTGTTTAAACACAGGTACTCAAGCACAGAGTGGTAAAAGATTTACAGATCCACTTAACATTCCACAACTGTGTATGATGAACCATGATAAGATGTTAGATACCAGAATTCCTACCCTCCCAACTTCCTCCATGATTACTGATATTCTACAAACTGAAGCTTAATTCCAATTAAATCTGAAAGCAAGACTCTCTGGGTGGTAATCTCTCTTAGGAATAAATGTCTACTCCCTGAGGGAGAGGCTGAGGAATGTCATAAGGATGCCCTGGAGCAGGGTTGGGGATTTAGCTCAGTGACTGAGTGACCAATTCCCATATAAGAATATAAGAAAGCCTGGTTTTGATTTCCACAACCACAGAGAGAGGAGAAGGGGGACTTAGAAAACTGAATGACTAAGATAGCAGCTTTGGCCTTAGGTAAAATATTCAAAATGATCTTAGTATGGTGGGCCACATGTATAATCTTATCTACTGGGGAAATATAGACAAAAAAAAAGCCAGTTTGAAACTGATCATACAAATATATAATATCCTGTCTGAATAAATAAAAATATAAACAGTTGAGAAGTATGGTTCAGGTAGAATGCATGCCTAAGAAGCAAGAGTTCCTAAGTTCAAACATTTAGTGCCATCAAAGAATGGAAAGATGAGCTTCCTCATCCTCACTACGAAGGGCATGCTGTCCACTTCTCAACAGCATACCTTCACATTCAGTCTTTGTCAGGAAAGTACCAGCTCTCCAGGGTTTCTGGTGGAATCCTGGACAGCACTGGTCACAGCTGTCGCCACACGTGTTATGCTCACATTCACAGCGAGATTTCTAGGGGGAAGCACACATTGACTGTTATTTAGAACCACAGGTAGTGTAAAGAAAGCAGCAGACATCTAGACTAACGTGTAAGACTGTCAACCTTGACAGGAATTTGTGCCAACCTGAGAATGGGCACAAATAAATCCATATCAGCACGATGTGGTCCCAGTTGATTCTGGAATCACTGAATTTTATTCTAGAAGAGAGCAGAGAGGCCCAAAGGAGGTATGAATTCTCCCTCTCTGATATCTGGGATCTATAGGTTTTTCTGCACGTGTCGTGCATTTCAAGACTTTGCTCAAAGAACTACTAAGGTTTGTGGGTATGTTGAAAAATAGAGGAGTTGATTTTTCCCCAGATACTCAACTATGGTTAGAGGAAAATCACCAACCTCAGGTTTTCCAAAACTAAATCTGCCTCTGAGCTCTCTGACTGGCGTATGGATTCATCCCATACAACTGCCCTTAGATCTCTCAGAGCCTGGAGAGCACTACCCACCATTGACCTTTAGAGAGAGCACTGGGACCATTGACATGCAGCACTCTCCACCTAGGAGATAACATTCTACAATCTGGCACTTAAAACACTACTGTGGAGAATGATAGAATTTGTACCAGGTATAGTAGAAGCAAAAGAAGAGAGAGGAAAACATAGCCCTCCTGACATTCACTGATTTTTACTATTCCATATATGCATTCCATATCCAGCACAGTTTATGAGTTTTAATTTCACCAGTTTGTTTACGACAAGAATAAAACAGGTTCTCATTCATCTTCCTCTCTAGGTTACGTTCACCTAATATATTCATTGTCATTAATGAAAAATGTTCCACAAAAGCACTCCAGCTTGTCAGCCACAATGCTCTTGAAGTGTTTCTTCTACCCAAGAAGAGAAAATGTCCTCATCTCATTTCAGTCTCCTATGTCCTAGCCATTCCTATCTTTCCCTCCATGCCCAGTTTATAACTAAGCATTTAAAACTGAGCCACAGATTTTAAATATTAATGTATAATGCTTTGCTTTTGAGTGTGTTTGCATTAACTTTTTGTATGGAAAATTTTTAAAGAAATGATTGTGACAGCTAAAATCATGCCACCGACTGTCATAGTTGGAGACATTTCAAAATAGATACCACTTTAGAAACTTTTTTCTTTCTGTTGGGGGGAGGGAAAGAAATGAATCTGTTTTTAGTTACTTCAAAGTCTATCATCTTAACTGCTGGCTCTATTTCACCCTGGCATAGCTTTCAGTTACACTGTCTAAGTGGGGACCTGACACCCATTCACAGCATTCTCTGTCGGTGAAGACTCTCAGGAAACATTTTCCGGTTCAGCATTTCATTTTTCCTAAGCGGCCTATAAATATACATACATTTGTTGCTGGATCAAGCGGACAAGCTCGGGCATGACCGTAGCAGATGCACATGCCTCCGACGGAAATATCCTTGACTGAGTAGTAATACTGCAAAAAGCAATGCAGAGAGGGGTACTGTTAGCGGGCTGCAATGTGCAAGGAACAAAAGGGAACTTTTTGTTCAAGAAATGAGCTTTTGCTTTTATTCTTCATTCGAGTTGTACTTGTTTGCTTCCTGAGGACTTGCAAAATGGATGAGCTTTCAAGCTAGTTTTGGAAGCACAGGACCCCCAAAACAAGACCTCTAATTTCAATGATGGGGCCCGTTAGAAACTTATTTTCCATGGTTTCTTCAAAATCCAGGCTGGGGGATTCACCATCAACAGTGGCTTTTATTTATTTTTTATTTTTTTATTGTGAAAATACTGTACAGAGGAGTTACAATTACATGGGCAAGATAATGAGTACATTTCTTATCAAGCATTGTAGCCTCCTCCTTTGTTTCCCATCCCTTCCCATACTCCCCTCTCCCACCCAATCCTCCCCCCACGAAAGTTGTAAAGTTCATTTTCGACATAAGGACTTGTACATCTCATTGTTGCAGGGTGGACCCATTGCAACAGTAGCTTTTAATTTGAACTATGGATAATGATTCTTCACCTAAAGATTTCTTTTCTGTTTGTTTTTGTTTTTGCAGGTCCTGGGGCTTGAACTCAGGCCTTGGGGCAATGTCCCTGGGCCTCTTTGTGTTCAAGGCTAGCACTGTACCCCTTGAGCCACAGTGCCACTTCCAGCTTTTTCTGAACAGTTTATTGGAGATAAGAATGTCACAGACTTTCTTTCCTGCATGGGCTGGCTTCAAATAACAATCCTCAAATCTTAGCTTCCTGAGTAGCTAAGATTACAGGCGTGAGCCACAAGCACCTAGCAGCTAAGGGTTTGTTGTTGGTTTTTTTTTTTTAATGTAGTTTCCTCAAAGAAAAACATTTTAATTGTGACCATTAAAGATATGATATTCACAAAATCTCCTACGTTACTTGACAGATTTGAAAAGAAATAATAAATTTATAGGAAATTGTGGTGTGCCCAAATTTAGAAGGAGGAAAAAAGTAAGTATAAGTTTGACGTGCAGAACATTTGAGCTTTTATTATTATAGTAGAATGTCAGACAAAACTTTTGTATCTGAAGTTAATAAGGTTATACTGCTTATTTTAACCTACTTTTTGGTTAAGCAATTCATAATTTTATAGCTAAATGAATATTGAAATAAGAATAACTGTATTTATAACATTTTATAATTGCCAGAGACCTTTACATTATCATATACAGTCCAAACAACTCTTTCAATAGAGTTCCAATTTTCCAATTATGTATGTGAAAAAATACTATACCGAACAAGAGTAATTATGTGGACACAAATCTTGAGTTACTGGCTTTTTCTTTATACTTCAGTTTTTCCTACCACTTTTGTTTCTCTCTCTCTCTCTCTCTCTCTCTCTCTCTCTTTCTCTCTTTCTCTGTCTCTATCTCTCTCTGTGTCTGTCTCTCTCTCTGTCTCTCTCACATATACACACAGTCTTTTAACTTTTTTATTTTATCACTTTATTTGCATACCTCGAATTTAAACTCATGGAAGTTTCTAGGAATTTGGATAATGTAAGTATCTCATTTACATTTAACTACATTGCTCAATAATACAAATACAAGTGGAGATATTTCCTTTAAAAACCTGGTATAGCATTATTTGTAAATGCATTTAAAACTGAGCAACAGATTTTAAATATAAATGTATAATGCTTTACTTGTGAATTACTGAGGGCTGAAATTCAATATTCTACTTCGATATATTTAAATTTGCATGTAATGTTTATTGAACTTGAGCACTTTAAAAATATATTCATATCTTGGCTTGTATGCATTATTTTAAAGTCTTATTCAGTTCTAAATAATAGATATGTACCCCCACCTCTACTCTGCCTTTTGGAAGAGATAATAAAAGGAGTACTAATTTATATCATTGAGTTATCCTACTATACTGCTAAGAAAGAACAAATTTCACCTCAATATTATTCAGTATTCCTTGGTGTATATGTTTAAGCCAATTCAAAATTAAAATTAGACTCAATTTTTCTCAAATATGTGAAGAATCTAAACATTGCTTTTGGAAAATGATTACTTTTGTGTAAGGTAATTGACAATCTGGTGAAATAGAATGATAGATAAAATTGTATCAGATTTGGAAAATACAGGGCACTAAAACATTTAACATGTATTGTTTGGTGATGATTAAAACCACGTCTTTTTGTGCTGTTGAAGTGGTTAAGTGAAGACAGCAAGCATGTGAGTAGTGTTCAACTCCAGTGGTATTCAGTTCACCAGCTCCGCCATAATGCAAGTGGTACCAATGGTCTGATTATTAACATCATTCTCGAATTAAGTGCTTTGTCTCACAACATAAGTTACTTCCTCTTTCTTACCTATGTATATAGTAATAATAGACAATTGTTAACGTGGATTTGCTTTATGGATTTATGACTGAATTTTGTCTTGGTTCAGTAGGTGTCAATAGCTTGTGAATAGCATACAGAGTAAACAGGCTGATGTACAGTCATCAGTCTGGATAGACCATCTATTCATATGTGAAGGGCTAATAAATTTAATTCTAGAAAGCAGCATTTCTTTTAACTCTAAGGGTCAGAAATGTGGTCAACTTTTAGATATTTTTTCTGTTATTTCAATTACAGAAAATAAAGTAATATATGGAATCAGCTTTCACCTATAGCAATGTTTTTTTTAAAAAAACTATAGTTCCATAAAGAATTTTAAAACCAGAATATTTGATAAGACAAAATGATCCAGAGACCTGCAACGTTAACATCACTGGGAAATTTTCTAGAACTGCACAATCACAGGCCTGTCTTACTATAGGAGCTACAGGATTCTAGTTGGTTCTTTAAACTTTAAAGTTTAAGAAATATTATTTTTTTCTGTCTTTCTCCCTCTGTGTGTGTGTGTGTGTGTGTGTGTGTACGTATTTCTGTCTGGGTCTGTATCTTCTCTGTGTGTTGGATCATGATTTAATATTCATGTCTTAGAGTGGGCTGTGGTCAAAAATGTCCCCAAGTCCCTGTATTTTTAGTAGCAAGTGTTCAAAGCCAATTATAATGATAGTGCAGATCACCTGAAGTGACAAAATCCAATTAGTTAGTCTTTACAAAAAGATTATGAGCAAGATTATTATGATCCTCATTTTACAAAATAGGAAATTAAATTTCAAGCATATAAAAAGGCTTGATAAATGTCCTCTACCTAATGAGTGGCAGATTTGGATTTGGACAAAGGATGGTCTATTGAATTTTAAAATCTTAGATAACTACTCCTAGCATCGCTGAGAAATTTCTTTCTGAATTCCTTGACAGAAAATGGAAAGGAAGAGTGTGATCTCATTCACAGGTTGCCAGGAATCGCTTTCACTTACTCTTCTTGTGACAATGGGGTCGATTTCTCTGGGGTCTTTGTGAGCAAACATCATCAGATCGGCATTCAAGGTGCGGATCCTCTGAAATCTCAGGCGAATGTAGCGAGCAGAGGTGAATTCCAGAAGTTCTGGGGAAGGGTCATCAGCACTTGGTCTCCCATTGATCAAAGAAATGTGAATCTATACAACATGGAAAATAATTGGACAATTATTTATCAAAACCAAACATCTTGTTTTGCTAGTTTCTTTTTCCTGAGGAAAATGAAGAGTTCTTGTTTCACAAGGAGCAGATGCAAGTTCATGTTTATTCATCAGATAATTGAAATAACTGGGGTGTTTCATGGACTTTCTTATTAGAACAAGTGCACAAGTTCATCTGCTTAGGTTGTCTCCAATTATATATATATATATATATATATATATTCCTCTGTTTCAAGTAAAAATATCATGTGCGTGCATGTGCATGAGTGTGTGCGTGTGCGTGTGTGTGTGTATTTGTGTGTGTGCGTGTGTGTGTGTAATGGGACTTGAAATCAGGGCCTGACCTCTGTCCCTGAGCTTTTTCCCTCAATTCTGGTACTCTATCATTTGAACCATAGCTCCATTCCTAGCTTTTTGATAGTCAATTGGAGATAATAGTCTCATGGACTTCTCATGAACTTCCCCGCTCTGGATGGCTTCCAACTGCAATCCTCACATCTCAGCTTCCTTAGTAGCTAGGAATACAGGTAGTCACTAACACATGATTCTGAAAATTATTATATGCTGCATTATGTAAAAATCTGGTTAATGCATTGTACTCACAAACTGTCATGTTCAATCAAAACTCATTTATATAACTACTTAAGGATAATCATCATCATCATAATAATAATATAAAGAATCTGGAGAAGTGGAGCTATGGCTCAAGTGTTAGAATGTTAGCCTTGAGCAAAAATCTCAGGGACAGCACCCAGGCCCTGAGTTCAAGCCTCAGAACCAGAACAAAAACATACAAACAAAAAGAATCTAGTATCTAGATGGACTCAAGAAAACTTGGTAAAAAGTGTTACGAATTATCTGACTAGATTAGGAGCCCATAACTTTAAAATTCCTGAAGTTGAAACCATCTCATTACATATAAAAATACATGTCTATAAAGTATAGAAAACAGAATTTATAAATGAGGAGAAAGGACAAAGCTCTGTTCACAGCAAGACATTTTAATAAATTGTTTTTTTTGTTTTCACTCATTTTTTTAGTAATTGATAGAGCCACACAATAACATTTTAGCAAGGATATAATATATTCTAAGAAAAATATATGAAAAAGACATTGAAACTGAAA
Organism: Dipodomys ordii; assembly: GCF_000151885.1. Lineage (NCBI taxonomy): Eukaryota > Metazoa > Chordata > Mammalia > Rodentia > Heteromyidae > Dipodomys > Dipodomys ordii. The sequence continues at coordinate 3,370,421 of NW_012267313.1, read as the reverse complement.
AGGAACGATAATGTTTTAGGAAAGTAATTTAGCACAATTGACTCCAGAAGAAATACAATATAATCAGGCCAATTTTCGTGTCAAAACAAAGACATTGTCAAAAAACTTTCTCCAAAGGCACATGAAGTTGTCATACCCCAGAGTTGTCCTAGAACCAAAATTCTAGTGAAGGATGAACATTAGATAATAGGAAGTGAACTTTTATCACAAATAAGGGAATGGTCCTGTGTTCCTAAAGTGCTCTTATAAATCAACAAAGACCAACAAGGTAGCATGAAAACTAGATGAAAGGAAACATGAGGGCATTATTGAAAGAAACAAATATAAATGTTTATTAAATTATTGATGAGAAATCAAACTTCACCCAAATAAGATAAATGTTCAAAACAAGCACACAGGTAAGCATTTTTCTAAATTTTCAAGATGGCCAAAACTCTCCAAGAATCCAATGACTGGACTAAAGGAGTATAGGAGTAGTTCTTACATTCAAGGGAATGAGAATAAAAGAAATGAAATAAAATTCAATAAGTCAATTGAACAATAAATACTACATTGGAAATGTACATAATTACTGAAGTAGCACTTAAATTTCTAAGATTGATGCTAGAAGACTACAGATAGTAATCATATTGGGCTCTATAGAGTCAGGTTGTTCAATGCTCTGAATATTCCCATTCTCTCATCTCACATGTATATGTCGAGTCTTTAATCTCCATGTGATAATATTTGGAGGTTAGGTCTTTGGGAAATAATTAGGTCCTAAGATTAGTAATTGCCTTGTGAATGGAATTAAAGCTTTAACAAGGGAAGCCTGAGCACTAGTTTTCTTCTCGCCATGTGAAAATAGAGTAAGAAGTCTGGAAGAGAGACCTCACCATGATCCAGGCCATGCTGGCACTATGATCTTGAACTTCTGGAACTATGAAAAATATGTCTTGTTTCCAACCCACCCAATCTATGAAACTTTCTTATAACAATTTGAGTAGACAAAATCAACATTATTTTCTTAGCTGTTTTTTTGGATCCTAGTAAAACCCTGCAGTTTAATATCCATCATTGTAAGACTGGTTAACTAAATTACATGCCTCTATATTTAATTACATATAGCCATTAAAAAGAATAAAAATCCCTACTGTACTTGATAGGAAGAAGCGCTTTCATTTTTGCATTATGGAAATGGATACTACCTATATGATTAATTTAATGATAAAAATGTTAAAGAAACTGAAGCTGACTAGAATGTTTTCCAATTAAAAATATACACACAAGCATGTATACATACACACTGGGTTAAAGTGACAGGAAAAATAAACTGCGAGTTCTGTGCAATAAGGGGAAATACTCAAGTACAGGATTCAAGGTCATCCCTGGAATTTGCATACTCTTTTGCAAGACAATATGTCATGCATGTTAATTATACTTTTGACAGGGGAGTCAATAATATGTATTTCCATCCTAGCATCCTTTGCATTTAGATAATCCCAAAGATCATTTTAGAAACTTGCTGCCAATAAACGACTTGAATCACAAGAGAAATATAGCACACTCTGTGAAGAGAAACTAATTTTGATGTCACAAAAAATAGACTCAAAATACCCCATGATAAAATATGAGCTGTTTGAGCTAATTGAATCTATCTTGGATACTTACTGGAGAATAAATTCACTGAGTAAACAAGTTGGAGGTTGATAGAATGCAGGGTTTTCTACTATATTAAGTCTCCTAAAATGCTAAATAACCTCTAATGCAGAAACACTAAGGAAAAAGGAGATCTTGCATGTTCCACAAATCCAATACCTAATAGGAGAACCAAAAATATGTTTGAAATTAACTTGTCTTTGTTGCTTAAGGACACCCCAATTAAATGTTCCAAGAATGTCAACATATATATGATACTTAGAAATTAATTTTGGCATCCAAAGAAAGATGTTACCAGTGCCCTTGAATTCATGCTTAAATTTCTTTCAATTCTTCCCTGAGTACTCCACAAAACAATTTGAAAGGAAACAAAATTACAACATGGCTAGAATGAGGATTACTAATGCGTCTTTGATGTTCATGCTCTACTGATCCACACTGGTGCTGTATAAGCAATCAGCCAATTCCTCACTTAAACATAAAAAGACATTGAAAAGCAGGGGATGCACATTCTTATACAAGTTAGAAAACCATATGACTGTTCCATGAAACATTTCGCAAAGGAACACTTCTCCTCACAGCTTTGGTATTTTCATCAAGCGTCTCTGCCAAGAGATCTTGGGAATATACTTAGTCCCAAGCTGTTTCTGGGATATAAAGCCAGCCAGCTGTTTGGCCATGATGTGTGCAACTTCCTTAAACTGCTCTCCCCACCCTCTTCTTTCCTTTTTTTTTTCACACTCTCCCTCCAAATAAATCATAATATTGGATAGGATGTTATATCTGGCACAATGTTGTGTAATTTCAAGTGTACAGAGAGGGATGGTTTAACATACTTCCTGATTTCCTATGGGGTGACAACTGGAGTGTGTCTGTCTTCAAGGAAGATGAAAGGATCTGTCCCCAGGATCGCCACTGCCTTGCTGTGAGCCCCTGGGAAATCTGTGACAATCTAGTGTCATCTGAAATGCTTCCCATTATAGATCTGTTGGTGAGTGTACATTCACGCTGTCACAGGAATGCCTTCCAACTGAAAATGTGTGATTGTGATTACCAAGTGGCTTTTCAGATTTGAACCTTACTGTTGTCAGCAAAGACTTTTTACAGACAAACACATGGAAAACATATCAGAATATTTTTATTACCCAACAACTGTATCCATATTAAGCTCTGCTTACCCAGATCATTCTGTTGTCACTAGGTAAATCATCCTACACATTGTGTTTCCCTTACACATGGAAATGACTTTCGTGACTGGATAGTATGTTTACTTTAAACTTCAAGAGATTTTTCCGAGTGGAAAATTCTCCTTCCCACGGATGCAAAGGTGATGAGGGAATGGATGGATGGGGAAATGCTAAGAGAAAATCATCATCAAATCAGAAACTTTGAAATCAGTGGTCAATTGGAGTGGCAGATATGAAGGAGGTTGAAATGTGGCATGCTCTCTTAGAACATTTTTAAAATGTTTATCAATGAAAATGTTTATCATTAATCACTAAATTAGTTTTTTTCATTGATAATTGTTTATTTTTTAAAGAATCTTTTGGATTGTGGCAATGAAATGGGAACAAGTGGAAAGTAAGCTGACCCCAGGAGATCAAACAAGTCCACATTGTAGAATGAGAGAAACTATTCACATTTGCGGTCAAAGAACTTATATATGAATGCATAGCTGACATATCTGGGAACATGTTAAATCAAATGAGTCTTACTATGCTGTTTTTCAGTAAAGGAGAGTAAGATTATGAAGATAATTTTCAAAAATGGGGCCTAATCACTTGTATTCTAGACTGCATGGGGAAAAAATCTGTGAAGAACGTAAGCGAGCAGCAGGAAGCTTGGGAAAAGGGATGATGCTAGAGGTTTTCATTGTGTTTCATGTACAAGGTAAAGGCTCTGGTCCTGATTTTGGATGTACAGAGGTAATACATAGGACTAATTCCACCCTGGGGTTCCTGTACTTTCTTTACTTAATCTGTCTTGGGGAAGTCACCAATAGCCTTTGAGTTACTAGCTAAGATGATCAATGCTTAGTCCTCACAATTGTTGACCTTTTAGCAGCAATTCAAACAACTGATTACCACCAATGAGCTCTAGGACCCATTGTTATTGCTTGGTTCTTACCTTTGTGGTTTCTTCTCAATTCCCTTCCCTACTAGAGGGAAATGCTTTGGCTAGAAGTATTTCAGATTTTAGAAGTGTTTATATTACAAAGAATTTTCCATATACATAAGATAATTTTAGGATGGGACCCAAGCTTAAATATAAAACCCTTTGCATTTTGTGTAGGCTTTGTATACTTAGCCCACTCAGACCCCGCCCCCCCAGGTCGTGGGGCCTGAACCCTGGGCCTCGGCGCTGTCCTTCAGCTCTTGAGCTCAAGGCTAGCGCTCTACCACTTGAGCCACAGCGCCACTTCCGGCTTTTTTCTTTTTGCTTATGTGGTGCTGAGGAATCGAACCCAGGGCCTCAGGCATGCAAGGCAAGCACTCTACCACTGAGCTACCTTCCCAGCCTCCCCCACATATAATTTTAAGACTTTTTAATTTATTTATTTTTTATTGTGAGAATACCATACAGCGCAGTTGCAACTACATGGGCAAGATAACGAGTACATTTCTTATCAAGCATTGTTGCCTCCTCTTTGTTTCCCTTTCCCATCCCTTCCCATACTCCCCCCACCTCCCCCCACCCAGTCCTCCCTCTCCCCTCCAAAGGTGTAAAGTTCGTTTTTCAACATAACAACTTGTAGATCTCATCGTTGCAATGGGTCCACCCATATTCCTACTTAAAAGATATGTTTTGCCCTTCCCCTCCACAAATTATACCAACATCAAATACAGTGAAAGCAGGGGTTATACCATGGGGGAGGGACATACAAAGCAACATAGAAATCATCTTATAAATATGTTAGAAACAATTGCATGTTTTGACTGTGATCTATCATGTGAGATCATGTGTGGAATATTCCACAAGTAGTGTCATGGGATGCCATTTAGGCTCACATTTTAGATCATTTCAGATTTTAGATGTTGAGATTAGGGATGCCCAACTTATAATGTTGTTGCTCCCTAAGGCACAGTGTGGAATCTTTCTAATACTGTGCTCAGTGCTTGGCCCTTCCTCTCTTGTACCCACACACACTTAATCACCCCATCAACACCCATCATCTTCATTGTGGCTCCCACACTTAAGTCTCTAGGTTTGACTTCTTTTCTGAAGATCAGAAACCACCCATGTGTTATTTGTTAGCTTACACAGCTCTCTAATAGGCATCTAACACTACATTTCTCCTTTTTTTTCTTAGTCTTTTCAATTTCACTAAATCTTTCTATCCTTTTAGTTATGCCCACTAACAGTTTAGGATGTTTAGCTCTTTTTAGTTTTATTTTATGTCAAGTTTATTGGCAAATCTCGTTTACTAGACTTTCAGAATTTATCTGGCATCCTATCACTGACTCAGCACCTCCACCCTTACCATGGTGGGACACACTTTCATCATCATAGACCAGAGCCACTGCTTTTGGTGGTTTCCTAAATATTTAAAATGTAACTGTGACCCAAAAGCATAGATCAGTCATATCTTTCTGTTTCTAATGAGAGTAAATATTTATATGTGCTATTTTCCCAAAATTAAAGTTAATAATCTTTTGTATCAGTTTCTACTCAAATACTTTGAATTAAGTTGAAGTGAGGGAAATTAGGGGCTGGGCATTGTTGTTTATGCCTCCAATCCCAACTACTCTGGAGGCAGACATCAGATGTTCCATAGTTTAAAGCCAGTAAAGGCCAAACTTTAGGTAAACCCCCATCTCAAGTAATGAGCCAAGTGTGGTTGGTTTATGATTCTGATCCCTGGTTCATGGGAGGCAGTACATAGGTGGTAGACAGGAGAATAATAGTCTAAGGCCAGTCCCAAGCAAGAACAAGAGAAGTTATCTGCAAAATAACTGAAGCAAAAATATTCTATGGGCCTGGCTCAAGTGGTAGGGCAACTGTCTAGCAAGTGTGGAGTCTTGAGCTCAAACTACAGTACTATAAAAACAAAAAAGAATCAAAGAGACAGAGAGCTCAAGAAAGAATATGAAAATTAATAGCTCTTACTCTCCTCAAACATTTACAGGGGTATTTTGTTTTAGACAACTACTTGGTTCCATTTCCCAGAAACTTAAATTGTTTTTCTCCTGTTCTTTGAAATTATAATTCTTTCATTTGTCATTCCTAGATGAAAGCTTTGCCTTCCATGAAATATTTAAACAGATTCTTCACTGTCAAAGCTCCAGTCATTAATAAATTGCAACATAATAAGAAAATCAGTTATCTTCAAAGTGTACTTGTCATTTTAGGATTTTCTTTCTTTTCTTTCTTCATTCCTAGTGGAACAATTTAAAATACTCTGTTCCATTGGTTTGTGTTGCTTCTTTTCTGGCCAGAGAACCTCCTCATCCCTTCATTTTCCAAAAGTTAGTTACAACATTTTTTTAAATCCCATACTAACAGCAGATTTCATGTGACAGTGATTTCTAACTCCTATGGAACTGCTGAACACACAGAAGGTCTAAATTTTTAGGAAAGTTCAAAAATAGAAGTAAAGTCTCAGCTGCTTTAGGAGTTCCAATTTTCTCAAAGTCTCACAGTTGGTATGGTCCTGCTTTTCAAAAAGCTTCTGGTGGTCTTCCTTTCTACAATTCAAAGCAATCCAGCCACCATTTATTTTTAAATTTCTTGCTCAAGATGAGCTGAAATTAGCTTCATGTGAAACACGTCCAGATGGGTGACCTATAATACATCATGATTAAATGGAAGCTCTTCAGATGATTTTTCACTGGGCATGATGTATAAAAAGAACATTGACCACAACGTGCTTGAAATTTTTCACAGGAGGAATTCATTACCAAATGCAAATATCACCCCTGGTTCTTCTTCTTCTTCTTTTGCAAGGGACTAGTACTGGCAGTTAAACTCAGTGCCTCAGGCTCTCACCTGGATTTTTTCCCAAGTCTGGCACTCTAACATTTAAGCCACAGCTCCACTTCTAGCTTTTGTTAGTTAATTTCTGATAAGAATCTCTTGGTTTGTCTGAGCTGACTTCAAACCTCAATCCTCAGGTCTCAGCCTGCTGAATAGCTATAATTATAAGCATTAGCCACGGGTTCCTGGCATTTTTGGTTAAATTTCATTGAAAAGATTAGAGTTTATTTTACATATTTAGATGCATTTAAAAATAATAAAATTGCACACTAATTACATTATTGATGCAATTGTAACCTCTCTGTACATGACCTTGACAATAAAATTAGAATTAAAAAAAATAAAATTGTATTTCAAGTTTTATTTACAACTGTGTTCTTCTTTCTTCCAATTATATAATAATTGCATAGGTAAAAGTAGGAGTTAAAAAATAAGTAGGAGTTGCCATAATTGTCTCTTTCGGGAACTTCTTGCTAAATCTTCCTGTTGTCATACTATGCCTATACAAGGGTTCAGTCACTAGCTGAACTTCACACCCAGGAGAGGTTTTAGAAAGAGTAGGTCCAAAGAAGCTTAATGTGGGATAATTCCAAAAGGAAGCGCTCGTACCCTCCTTAAATATTTACATTGCTCTAAGTTTTGCTTTGGATGGGCCTTAGAGAGGGTTTAAGAGAATAGCACCATTATCTATGTGGATTCCAACCCCATAGCTATTTCAGAACCTCCTTACCACATACAGGCCCTTGTGTACAGAAATAACAGTGATGATTAATGTGTACTTACTAAATATCAAAGACTCATACAGGTGATCTTTACATACTAACTCACAAAATATTAACTCAGTGTTTCTAACAATCTTATGAAATGGGAGTTATATATTTTTTAAATCAGATGTTGAAATTTTAATCATCATAGTCAAGTATAGCTATGATTGGCTGATTATAGTTAGACATCATTAGACACCTCAGTTCATTACTATACTACCTTGTAGAGAAGGGATTCAATAAAAATTGGTACAAATGGTTGTGTAGACACTATTTGAAGACTTTTGTGTGTGCTCTCGGGCTTGATCTTGGAGCCTGGGTGCTGTCCCTGAAGTTTTTTGTCCTCAAGGACTCTTCCCCTTGAACTACAGTTTTACTTCTGGCTTTTTAGCTATAATTATAGGCATGAGTAGCTGGCACCTAGTTCTTCGAAGACTTTTATTAACATCAAATTCACCACAGAAGAGCTAGTCTTTTCCATGTCTCCTCCCCAAGTTCTATCATCTGACATGCTGATATGATTCCATTCTAGTTCTGTGACAGACCCACTATTTTATCTTCATTTCCACTTCCCTGCCTTCTCTTGCTCCTCTGACATGATCATTATTGTTTGTTTTCTCTAGCAATTGGCTTTTCTTCATGAATTTCTATAGGATTTGTCTCATTAGTTCCACCATTCCAGACATCCTGGGGTAGATTGGTTACCATTTCCCCAGTCGCTACTCAGTACCTGCCTCTAGGCCAGATGGTAGTGTGAGGCAGATTAGAGAACAAAGCACGAAGTCAGGGATGCTCCTAGACTGGATTATACCTTTTTACAATGATCCATAGCAGAGCAGGCTCTCCTGGTAAAAGTGCCAAACAGATCAAAACCAAAATCAATTCCATCTCAGAGCGGAGGGCCAAAGTATTATTATTTAAAATAAGCCAGGCCCAAAGAAACATAGGTCCCATGGTTTCCATTATTTACAATAACTAGTATATGTCTGAGATAAGCAGAAAAGGTTAGATAACATGATGTTAGGCAAAATGAACCCCAAGATAAGGATACAAGTGTTTTTTCTTTCTTGCTATTGTTTCTAACATAGTTATAAGGTACCACATGAATTTTTTTTTGTTGGAGGGAAGGGATGGTAGCGGGGAAACAAAGGAGGAAACAACAATGCTTGACAAGAAATATATTCATTACCTTGCTCATATAACTGTAACCCCTCTTAGAGTATTTTCACAATAAAAAACTTATTTAAAAAATTAACTAACAACTCTGAAAACCTTATCAATGGTATAATAAGTAAAAGTGATTGCTATAGGTTTTGTACTTTAGCATTTTATTAAGTGGAAACCAATTGTGATAAAAATCTACAAGACAAAGAAAGCTAGACACTGCAATTACATGAAGAAGAAACAAATTTGCTAACACACCAATAGGTATCTATGAGTCTAATATTGTTAGTGGGGAGACCCATTAAAGAAAGTTCTTAATAGAAAAATGAAGAAAGAGAGCATCGATGACCTACATTAGTAGAACAGAACCATTAATACACTTGGAAGGCATATTATAACGCACAAAGGAAAACTTAAGTAATATTTTCCTGTTTTGTTTTCAGTTCCCAAGTGGGAACACTTGTTTAAAATTAAAATCTTGGAACAGCAGGTCTAAATACTGTGCCAGAGCCTGTTTCCTTTGACTGGAGCAGGACCTAGACACATACTGGAAAGAGAAATTCAGTCTCTTCCATTCTCCTTCCCTAAATCAAAGTTTCCTCAGAGAAAAATTATGTGGTGTATGTTTCTTATAAGTATGTAAATGGAAAGGCAAAGCTGTACAAATATATTAATTTCACTTTTACCCATTTATATTGTTACATCATTTTAAGAGAGCTATTGGGAATCTCAACATTGTAGAAGGCTCTATCTCAAACAGAAGAAGTAATAAACTTGAAATTCTATAGCTGCACTCATATTTGGAGAAGTTTTGAACATAGACACAAGAGCACATCCACAAGCTTTGTGTACTCCTGATGTCCCTAACTTGATGTGTGCAAACTAAAGTGCCAGCAGCAGCTTAGAACCTCTCTACTCTCTACTTGCCTGACTGTGCCTTGCTCTCTCTAAGGAAGGGGCAGTGTTGTTCTCTAAATACTTCATTGTTTTGCTTCCTTCCCTGTGCTCTTATTTCTGTTTTTTGATAACTACTTCCATATCTTTATCAAGTCTCCATCTATCTCCCATTTCTTTACTCTCACCTTCCCTGAGATTGCTTATCAGGAAAAAAAATCAAGTTTCTATGCTTTCAAGTATATGACTCTGTCCTAGGAAATCTGTATGGATTTAGCCTAACTTTGACACTGAAATCACAGGTAGGTCTTGTCCAATATCATAAAATTTTCATTGCATAAAGGAGTTCAAAACTAAACAAAACTAAATATTGTCATTGTCAAAAATATCTAGTAACTTTTCATTTCAATGGTTTTGTGAACCTGAGTATGTATGTAAGACTGTATGTGTGGTCACATTTTTTACTGCCATTGACAATCCTATGTGCCTGGTATTTTGTCTAACTGTGATTGTATGCACGTATGTTCAAAGACTTAACCATAGTGTGTGAACAAACACAATGGCAACCTACTGCTTGTGTTCAAAATATGGAAGCTCTGCTTTGCTTTGTGTGTATATATTAGCCAGTTTACTTAATCATTCTGTGCCTGTTTCCTCTGAAAAGGCACACAACAATATTTGCCAGACTTTGATGTTAGGTGGATTAACTGAAATTCATGTGAAATGATCAGCATGATGACTATTATAAAACAAAACACGATGTGTTCGCTATTATGAGGAAATGATGGCCTATATCTCTGCTAGTTTTCCAATGTCAACCTGGACAACCTCAATCATAAGTAGCAGTAACAAATTCTGACATTAGAAATGTGATTCTCAAGTGTTAAGTTTGAACATTGGTGGTCAAACATGCATCAAGGAGCAGAATATATTCTTTACATTGAATTCTTATTTATATCTAATTTTCACACACTCACAGTTAGGAGAAGGGTTAGAGGATTTCTTAGCTCATACTCCTCCTGGTCTGTGCTGAGACCACCACCCTGGGGATGGCCTATAACCTCATCCTCTGATATGAAAACTTTTGGAGTTGATATCAAAGGAGGTGACCAACTACCAAGACAACGGCTGCAGGAAGATGAATCTGTAGAATGACACACACCTGGGTAGAATTCCATAAGAGGACAGCGATACGAAGGACAAGAAGTATGTGATGTAAGAAGGAACTTCCTATCAATCTGACTTCATTCTTAAAAATTTTTTTGAAGCCATCAGATTTTCAGCTCATCACTATGATGTGTGTGGATGGCTAGAAACCATTTAAAATGAATAAGGTTTGAAGAAGGCACTTCATTAAGGAATTTGATCTTCATTCCATGTATTTTATAGAACAACATCAATAATTGTAATGGACATCAACACTATCCTAAGCTAAGGCTCCTGTTACTCTTCGGTATAGAGTTGGATCCAAAGGTTTGTAAGATGTCTGCTATGTAGACTTGGACATCTGTAGCTGCAGGTGGCTAGTCTTTTCAGGAGTGTACAAAAGGACCTCTCCTCCCACACAGCTGAAAGATGAAGTTTTCTGCAGATTTACCAAGTACACAGTGTTCTTGCTCTTTTGCTGGATTCCAGCTAATAACTGACCACAGGAAGCTGCGGGGCATGCCCTCAAGCTGAGAAATAGCTCTTGTTGGTTGGCTAGCCTAGCTGGGAACATGCGAGAATCCAAGCCCATGTAGAATAGCTGATGTTTAGGAATACTGAAGCTTAAGAAAAATGAACAGCTGATTAGAAGTCATTGATCATTATTGTAAATTATTTGTCTAAAGTGGACTTCATTGCACTGCAGTTTTTTTTTCCTCTTTCCTCTTGATAAACACAGTGTGAATGAAAGGTAAAGAGAATAAAACATTTAATCAATCATCCTGGGGCCAGGACTGGATTGCTTTCTAATATATATTTGCTGCCAAGTTCACAGAATCAGGTTTGTTTCAATTATTTGTAATATGCTTTCCCAGAAGAATTCATAATAGGTTGCTTAGGTAGTGTCCCTTTTTCTATTAATGACCAAAATCCAAACGTCTTGCCTTACCAAAATGAAGACCAGCTCCAGTGAGAAATGCAAACAAAAATATTACATTGTTTTATTTGTTCCACTGTCTTGCTTCCAAAATAAGAATTTTTATTATTTTTATTGAAATAGGTTGTAACAATAATATCTATGAAAAAATAAAAATAAGCATGTGTCATAACTATCTAATATTGCTCTTGAAGTTCTAAAAATTCTGACTTGCTGCCTAATGAGAATTTTTTAAAAAGGTACTAAAAAAAGAGTGATACAGGGGAGGAGGGCTTGATTGAAATACATGTATACACAAGTGGAAATATCACTATGAAGTGCCCCCTTGTAGTATCGCTAATGTGTGCTAATAAAAAATACATAAAGAAATGATACACTATAAGCCTTGTGAATATTTCCTCCCCCAAATGCAATGCTTCTAACCTCTCTGTTTCTAGAAACTTCCCTTTTCTCTACTATCCCTGGCTTCCCTATTGTTTTTCTCCAGGACACTCAGGTTCCTCCACTAAGAGCACCATTGCTATCTTCAAAATTTCTCACTCTGCTGAGAAGACCCAATCTCATTGCTAGAAGAATGGTGCTCATACCTAACCATACTTATCCCATAGCAGTCATTTGAGAAATAGAAGGAAGAATCTCTACAATACTGTATACACACAGCCCAACGCCACTTCCTGTTTCTATGGAACAATGTTCTTGTTGCCTCCTGCCAATCTCACTTATAGCAAAGGGCCAGAGACACAATGGTCCTACTCATTGCCTGTCTCTGTTCACAGTGAGCCCAAGCAAGAACACCACGAGAGAGATGTTCGGAAAAATCTCAGGCCCGGGAGTCCTGTGGGAATTGATTGGCATTTGCATGTCAATTGGAATATGTCATAATCCTCCCATGCTTTAATTATATATGTTAGTCCAAATAGTCCTTCCTCTAGCTGTTGAATTTATATGTCTACTTTGGTAGAATTCCTCATTATATCTATAAAGCATAAAAAGCATAAAATATTACCTTTTCAGTTCCAAGAGCACACACCATATGTTTTGAGATGAATACCTTCCTCCACATTTAACATCCCTATTCTTTGTACTAGTATATTTGAAACAACATGTTGGCCCTAATAACAGAAAAGGAAAGCTTTTTTTTTAAACTTTTATCACCTCCCAGGTTGTAGGAATTTTACTGTTGATTACATTTTTGATACCATTCATGACGTATTAGCACACATTAATTGTCTAAAGTTATCTGATTGTGATAGTTACATTGTAATAGTTATATATGCAATATATTATATAATAAGAAGAAGGATGAGAGAAAGTTAAGAAAAATATATTTAATACTCTCTATTACTCCCCCTTCCTTAGCCTTTTCTAGAAAAGCTTTCTTGTAGGACACAAAAACCATCATCAGTTTATGCAATTTGCAGAGAAGTGTGCATACACAAAAAACCTTATTGCTTCCTCATGTTAAAAGCATATCAAAGTGGCCAGGTGCTGGTGGCTTATGCCTGTGATCATAGCTACTCAAGGAGCTAAGATCTGAGGATTGAAGTTCCAAACCAGAAAGAGTTCTGCTACTCTTTTCTCCAATAAACCAGCAAGAGCTATAAGTGGAAGCTTAAATGGTAAACTGCCAGCCTTGAGGGGAAAAGTCAAGAAAGAGTACAAGGCTCAGTTCAAGCCCCTGTACTTGCACCAGAGAATCCCCAACACATACACAAAAAGACACCCACTCAACAAGTTAACTATCCCACAGTATGTACATCTAAATCAATGCTGCTCAGAATAATTATATTGGGGTACACTCGGTGAAAATATTGCCCTGTCTCCAATCATTGTACCATCATTCTATAGTCCTGAGATAGACATTTAAAGGTCAGAATAGAAATAGTAAACTCGAAGTGAAAATGGAGGAAATGCCAGATAGCAAAAATGATCCACTTGTATACTTCACTACCCAGATTTCCAGGATAAATTTCAGTTCAGGTTTCTTAAGAATCATCATTGGAAAGTACTGGCAAATACTAAAATTTCAAGGAAATAACTAGAAAAAAAAGGAAATAACTAGAAGCCAAACATAGTTTACTCAAAAACAAAATATTTTCTCTTATTGCAATCTTCCTTTATCTTTGGTTTTTCCCTTCTTGGACTCAGTTACTAGAAATTAACTAAGTCTTGAAAATATTAATATTTTAATATTTGTCTTGACTTTTTGGAGAGACAAGGTGTTGCAATCATTCTATGTTAATATCATTTGTTGTTAATTTCTTATCATGCTGAATTTACAAATTAAACTTTATCATAGATATGCACGTGGATAAAAACAGTATGATTTCCTTGGTTTAAGCATGCATTGGGTGGCTAGGATGTTTCCTCTGAATGTAGAGGAGACTGGCTACAGCATTATAAAAGCAAATCCTTGCAGTCTATTTTAAACAAAAATCATTCATTACCTACAAGATTTTTCATTTAAAAAATATAGCATGTTTAATCCTGTACTTCAAACTTACATTATTAATTATGTTTAAATTATATGGCATAAATTATGTTTAAATAGCAACTCTGTCCACATCTGTGGAGGTGTGGCCCTGTGGAAGAGTATTCCCCTGGTAAATGAGAAGCTCTGTGTTCACATCTCAGCACCACCAAAGACAGAATGCCAATGTGTCAAACATTAATAACTTTAAAAGACAATAGGTTAACTACACAGCTAACCTATTATTGTTTTACTATAAACTCCCGTATATACAGAGTCACAAACCTTATTTTATACATCATTAGATTATGTTGACAATGTATATATTTATAATGGGGCTGGGAAGGTGGCTCAGTGGTAGAGCGCTTGCCTTGCATGCATGAGGCCCTAGGTTCGATTCCCCAGCACCACATAAGAAAAAAGGAAACAAAGCCAGAAGTGGTGTTGTGGCTCAAGTAGTAGAGCGCTAGCCTTGAACTGAAGAGCTGAGGGACAGTGCCCAGGCCCAGAGTTCAGGCCCCATGACCAGACCCCCCAAGCCAAGCCCAAAGAAATAGGTCCCATGGTTTCCCTCATTTGCAATAGTTAGTATACGTATGCATCAAGCAGAAAAGGACAGATAAGGTGATGTTAGGAAAATGAACCCTAAGACATGTATTTAAATGTTTTTTTTTTCTTTCATGCATTTGTTTCTAACACATATATATGATTATTTCTTTGTTGCTTTGTATGTCCCTCCCCCACAGTATAACCCCCTGCTTTCACTGTATTTGATGTCGTTATAATTTGTGGAGGGGAAGGGGAAAAACAAATCGTTTAAATAAGCATACAGGTGGACCCATTGCAACAATGAGAAGTACAAGTTGTCATATCGAAAACGAACTTTACAACTTTGGTGGGGGGTGGGGGGAGGAAGATTGGGGAGGTGGGGGGAGGATGGGAAGGGATGGGAAGGGGAAACAAAGGAGGAGGCTACAATGCTTGATAAGAAATGTAGTCATTTTCTTGCCCATGAAATTGTAACCCCTCTGTACAGTTTTTTCACAATAAAAAAACAAAAAAAGATACTAATTAATGTATATATTTTATATACGCACATATTTGCATATACTTGCATAGATAGATAGATAGATAGATAGATATGTTGGTTGGTTGTGGGGCTTGAATTAGGGCCTGGACACTGCACCTGACCTCTTTTGCTCAAGGCTAGTGCTCTACCACTTTGAGCCAAAGCACCATTTTCAGTTTTCAGTGGTTAATTGGAGATAATACCCTTATGGGGATTTTTCAGCCCAGACTGGCTTGCAACCATTATCCTCAGTCCTCAGCCTTTTGAGTAGCTAGGATTATAGGCTTGAGCCACCAGCACCTGATTGGTTAGCAATTTTTGGAGTGATTTTTCTTGCACTTTGAGAACAGATGAGCAATTATGTTTAGGTGGGTCATCCGACATGCCCTTTCAGCTTGTGAATAGGTTGTGTTTGTTTTTCAATGAACATCTGTTTGACAAATTGAAATGCTCATTATGATTTATCATTTCCATGACATCCAATATCCAGACAGTAATAAACGTTGATGACTAACTATACTTTTTTGTTTCACCCAGATGTTTGGCATCACATAAAACACCACCTTAGTTTTTCATTTAAAAAAATGCTTCTTGAGTCTGGCTCATCATTACAGAGAAAACACTAACTTGATTAACATAATAAATGCTTTCTTTTACTTAATATATGCAAATCTACTGCAAGGTGTCTAAACTATCACCAATAAAATTATACTTAAAAACAAATATAAGATGGGCCTAGTGGCCCAAGCATTCAGGAGAGTAGCTAGGTATGCAGATCAAAAGTTCAAAGTCAGCCAGAGCTATGTGTGGACACCCTGTTGCAAAACAAAAATAAATTTTTCAACATTCAGCAAATGAACCCAAAGGCCAAATCAAATCCTAATTTTGTATACCCACTGTTAAAATGGGTATATCAGATAGTGTAGTTGGTACTATAAATTGTCTAAAACATGTCTATATTCCAAGTTTGTCCAACAAATATTATTGAAAGAATTTACCATTATACTATAATCATAAATATACAATATTTACAAGCTGGATTAACCATAGATTAAGTATAGAATTTAATTATAAATACAGAATTTAGATACAGGAGTCACATTTCTTTAAGGACTCAGAAACCTCTTCTTTTGATTTAATAGTACTTTGTCTTGAGAATAAAATGTCCATTGTCTATTACACAAATCAAACCAGATTCAAGCACATATTTCTAAAAAATTACATTCATTTTCTGCAGTGAAGAGAATATCTAACACCTGCAAAGTTTTTATGAGAAATCTCTCGGCTCTCCAGCTGAGTATTTCTGCTATTTGATTCTACAACTTCTGCCTCATATCTTTGACCTCTACAGTGGACTCCCTTGGGACTCAGTTCTAGAACATATTATTATGAACTTTCTGGTAGTATCGTGCAGTCTCATCCTTCTAAACTGCAAAACTGTCTCACAAAGCCACACCCTTTTATTTGATCTCCAGAATATTAGGCATGTCTAACTCAACCTCCCCACATGACTTAGTGAATCTTCCATGTATAATAAATCCATAATACCAATCTTGTGCTTCCCTGTTAAATCCTACTGGTCTTCCCTAGTTCACTTAATGGTAACTCAATCATCCCATCTCTCTAGCCAGCTCTGTAGACTGATCCTTTAGTCATCTATTTTCTCACAGGAAACCCATCGGCACATCTTCTTGGCAGATCCAACTGGCCAGGACATCCTATTGGCTCTACTTTTAAGGTAAATCATCTGCTCAGATACTTCTCACACCTTCTTCACTGCTGCTCTCACCCTCTAACTGCTATCATTTACCTCTGAGTCACTGCCAAAGTATTTCAACTACTCTCCTGGTTAAAATATCTTCCCTGCTATGCTTTTCCCAGAGCAACCAGAGCTAGAGGGAAGAGCAAGACTGGGAAATGACTGTTTATATAATCAAGCTTTCTTTTTGAAAACTATCTAACAAGTAGGGATTTTGGCTGCTGAACCTTCTAAGTTTCATGAGGTAGAGCTATGTGAGTGAGCTATGGCTTGCTGAAGCAGTAGGAATTCAATTGGTCGTGGACAAGTTTTCCACAACCAATGTCCAGAAAACTTAGGAACTATTTAATCACTACAAAAAGCACAAGTTATCAACACTAGCAAAGGACCCTTAGAGAAAATCAGACAACAAATGTCACATATAATTCGTTCTAGCCATACAGACTTCCAGAGACTTCAAAAGCCATCAAGTAAATAATACATAAATTACTTTTCGTAATGAACTTTTATCAATACTATCACTTGATTTAAGTGACAACAGCAATTAAGCATATATATTATGTTAATGACAATGTCACTTACATATGACATATAAAATGTTAATTTGGTGTGGATGAAAACATAGATATTTGAAAGTAAACATCTCTGATTTGGTAAAATTTCCAAATCCAGAAGAATAGAAATATTATTCAATGAACTGCTTATTTTAAAGTGCATGGTTTGACAAATTTTGATATAAGTGTATACCTGTGAAAACAACAATACAACTGAGATCATGAACATTTCCATCTGTAATCTCAAAGTTGCTTCTGGACTCTTGTTATCCTCCACTCATCCCAATTGGCTCTCTCCTCTATTTTGTCTACATAGTGATTTTTTTCTTTCACTCGAGAATAATAGCATAAACTTTACTCTCACCCACAGTCTGAGTAAGATTTCTAAGAGTGAGCACACTTTTACATGCTGATGCTCCCCTGTATGAAATCTATTTGCAAAAGGAAGCATGCAGTTTCATGCTAGTATAATCTCAGAGAGGAGGCTTTGGCATACAAGGGAGAAAGTCTAATTTATTAAAATTCTTTTTCAGAAGCTGCATTACAAATATTATTTGTATAAGTGCAGGAAAAAAGAAATCAATTTCTTTCAATAGTCTGTTAATAATCTATAAAAGAACAGTTCATATGCTAGAGGATACAGGACACTTAGTAACTTCCAACTAGAAATTAATCCGCTTAGAGAACTTGTAAGTTTACTTATAAATTTTAAGGAAGGATTTAAACAATATTTTGTGATCTCTTCTCATATAATTTTTAAAAGTTAGCTACAATTTGCAGTAAGCATCATAACAGTGAGCAATAATCACAAATTTTATTTTTTCATGCTGATTTAAGCACTGAAGCACTAAATAAACTACCTTTCCTTTATCTTTGCTGAAGTGATTGCCTCAGGAAAGATGTGAAATTTTTTAGGCAATTTATCAATCTTTAATAGTTCAATGCCTCAGAAAATTGACTCTGGTTAATGTTAATTATAATTTCAAAACATGCTGTTGACAATTTGGTTCAGTCATATCCTTTCCCAGAGGTTTTTAAGTCTACCAATTTAATTAATTTCTTAAAACTCACTTATGATATTAGAAGGAAGCTATGGAACTTTATTAATAAGATACATTTATTTTTCTAAAGCAAAGAATTCCTACATTTTGTTACCACCACCTTCTAGAGCCTCCAGCATGACACCAAGTATCAGGTCTAGTGTGTAAAATTTAAGCTGTTTAAAGTAATAAACATCTGCCTCACTGAGAACATATTACTAGATACACTAATTAAGAAATTGTTAATCCTCAACAAGGACTCATGATAAATTTAAAATACTCAGATAAAAATACATCAGCAAGCCACAGCATCACAAGAGTTTCTAGTAAAACTCAAAAGTATATTTGCAAAAGATTCTCAGGTCCTCAAAGCAATAAAATAATATATAAAAGAAATATATTTAGAAAGCCTAGTTGGCATACATTTCCACACAGAACAAGTACAATGATGAGGGTGACTCATTTGTTTTTGTTAAGTTCTCTGTAAATAATTATTTCTGAAGATCCATCCCCAGCCCACCATCAGTGAGAGCGGATGGTCTGGGAGGGCTTTGTGTTGCTCAGCAGGCTAGTTGTGTGTTCCCACCCACTATTACAGCACCACAGGGTTCAATGTAATTTAGCCTCAGATATGATTAATCATTTCAACACTCAACAATTCTCCTTGAAACATCTAGCTAAAGGGCCATTCATTGTGGGTTAAAAACATTTTTGCATTCACAAGCTATTTATTTTCATTAAAGGCAATAAGGAAAGTAGTGCAAGAAGACAGAAGATTGCACTGAAGATTGCACTGAATTTTCCTCTATTTGGCCTTTATTTCAAGTCACAGCAAATGCAATAGTAAAAGACTGTCCCTGCTCGAGGTCACTAATTTCCTTGAAGATTTTGCAACCCAAATGTGAAAAGATACACTGGAAAGTCATACCCAGATCACTTGATAGAGGATAAATTAGCTTTCAGACAAAATAGCACCAGTGAAGTCATTGAAAGGCGAAGGTCTGACTTCTAAGGCCATATAAATCCATCTAAAGTCCAGATGATTGATAGTTTGCGAATCATTATCCTTAAGCAAACAAAAAACAATTGTACTTTGCCTGATTCATGAATCAAAACTTTCTGAAAACGTATTTAAACAACAATCAGGCATTTTCGTTTAGTCAGATCCTCACACATACATCCCTGAAAGGTAACAAATGATGTGAATTTTTGTGAGTGACGATGATCTCTCATAGAGCATAGATCTCTCATAGAGCAAAGCTTATTTGATTTGTCTCATTTCCTTCCTGCTTCTCCCCACCTCCTTTTTCCCCCAAAGATAAACTGCAAAATCTTTACAAATGTTCTGCATTATAAAATTTCAGTAACTGTTTCCAGAAATCTCAAAATAGTTAAGTGGGATTTGAATACTTAAATAATCTGTTTGGGTTATTTTCAGCTGCACCAAAACATGTATCTGAGGGGAGTAAAAAACAATATGGTGCATATTTAACTTTTAGAGTTTAGTCATCTTGCTTTAATTTTTAGAGCTAATGGCTATGTGTACTCTTGGCATGTATACCAGTCTAGTAAAGTTTCCTTAAAGCCGGGGTCAGAGTAATTATGGAATAGAGTTATAACTTAAAATCCCAATGTTAAATGCCAGGAAATGGGCTTATGGGTGACTGGTCTATTTAAATGAACTAAATAACTTGTTTCTGTTTTTATATTAATTGAGTGCATGGATTTTCAATTACATCAAATGTTTGAATAAGTCACATTTTTTCAGATTTCTTTAAAATCTACATAGAAAGGAACATACTGTATGCGATTTGCTATCACAAGTTGAAGAGCAAAGGGAGAAATATCTCACACAAACTTATACAGAGGAAAAGTTAGCTTTCAGAAATGTACATCTAAAGTCCTAGGGAACTTGTAGATTAGAAAGTTGCACAGAATGGTACAAATACAAATTAAATGTCTTACATTTTTAAGTTGCATTTTCTTTTTATGTTATATGTACCACCTAGACATTTTCCTTGGAAATATTAGAGCTATTAAAATGACATATTTTACTATATTATAGAAAGTTGATGATCTTCATCTCTTTTATTCAGGTAGCTTCTTTAATAGATTTTTACTATGGCTTTTCTTGGTGATACTGGGGTCTGAACTCGGGCCATGCCCTTTCTAAGCAGGTGCTCTTGGCACTGAGCCATGTCTTTAGGTGGTCATTTTTTGAGATAGGGTCTCCCTCCATGCCCACACATGAACCTGGGTGTGATGCACTCATATTAGACTTCCCTTTGTAGCTAGTATAAAAGGTAAGTGCTCTTGTATGTAGTTCTTCTTTAAGAAGGGGTCTCATGAGCTTTGCCACCTTAGCTGGCCTGGAATCACATCCTGCCAGGCTCAGCCTCTCACACAGCCAGTACTGCAAGCAAGAAACACAAGCATCGTGCTGCAGTGACATTTCTATATCCATGTACAATACACTTGCATTATATTCATACCCTATCAGCTTCTATCCCTTTTTCTCTCCTTTCTCCTCCCACAGGCCCATCAGTTAGTTCCCTTTTTATGTTCATTGCCTTTTCATTTTAGATCTGGTTCTTTGAGATATATTGCTATCTATTGATTCACTTCCTCATATAGTATTATCGCATATTGAAAACTGTTTGTTGGTGCTTTTCTGAAAATAGTTTTGTAATCAGTGAATATAAAATGAAACAGCAAATTCTTTAACAAAAATATTTTTTTAAAAATCATACAAGTGAATCAAAACTATGTTATACTAACTGCCTTAGTTGTATACAAACCAAGCAACACAACGAGATTGTGTACTATTCAGAGGTAAGTGCAGAACTTCAAGAATATCCTTTAACTCTTACTATTATGAAGGTTTGTCTTTGAAGGAAAATAACTTGAGGAAGGAAATCAGCACAAGTCAAAATGGAGGAATAAGTCATATAAATATAAAAATGGCCCATTTTTAAGAAGGATTTCAACACATTTTAAACAACATTGGATTCAAGGAGTATAGGATACTTACATTCCTACTTATTACTCTAAGTTGGACTCAGAGCCCTCTTTTATTCTGGATCCGGAAGCTTTGCTGAAAACCTGAAGTTACTTTGCTAGCACGTTCTGTATCCTATTCAGCAGCAACTCAGAAAGGAAGAAATCATTGGCATCATGATTGTGTTTTTAGACAGCTTAATTCTTTCTTTCTGCTCCACTCAGAGAAAGAGGGTTTTAAAAAAATTTTTATTGTGAAAATACCATACAGAGGGGTTACAATTACATGGGCAAGGTAATAAGTACATTTCTTATCAAACATTGTTGCCTCCTCCTTTGTTTTTCCCCTACCATCCCTTAAAGATAAGATTACATCACAGCTATCCTGTACCTTGGGAAACCCTTGTACAAATACCAGACTGCTAAGTTACATGCATACTATCTCTAGGAGGTCAAAAAAAGAGGAAGAAACTATATGTAAATGGGAACAATAACTGTTAATCACACCATTTGTACCCTGAGTCAATAGTTTACCATGTTGGAAAATATGTATTAATACTTGCCCATCTTGGAAAATAAAAGTAACAGAACCTCAAAGAGTTGTCCAAGGTTATAAAATTATTGACTTACTAATTCCAAAGCAAGCCTGTTTTCAATGGCTGCTTCAGTCCATGACACCACCTGTTACCGTTCTGAACTCTTCCTGCTGTATAGTTCTCAGCCATTCTTCCTTGAGAAAAGACCATAGGACAGGAAATAGACTGGCAGAACTTCAGATTGAAAACATGGTTTGTGTTTCATAAGGAATTTTAAGGACCGTTTCACTCACTTAAGCATGTCTTTTTGAGATGGATAAACAGCAGCTGGGGAAATATATTTCTTAAAGAAGTCATTTTTATGCATCAGATAAACAAGAAAATATCCAATTCCAGATGCTAATGTGAAATTACCCAGATGCTACCAAATGATCATCTAGAATACCAGGAGCAAAAGAAAACCAAACTGAAAAAATATTTCAAAAGAGAAATCAAAAGTGGAGATAATAATTTGATCATCCCTCTGCTTTTTAAAGCACATGCATGTAGAAAGATCTTTTTTAAATAATGAAAAAGAGTATAGCATTAAATATTTCTAGGCTGGAAAAACTAGTGCACATTTTTCAATAAAACCTTCTATGAACTTTGTAAAATTTTGCTTAAGTGTTGTTTTTTTTATTAAATAGAAATCCAAGATATCCCAGAGATGACAACAGACAAAAACACAAAATTTGTGCCAATTGATATTGTCATGCAGATGTCACATTTGAATCCAGAATAATAGCTTCCCATTTAACTATTGATTCTCCTGGGAATTTTTTTGTGTAGCTTTAGTGCATGAATGAACAAATCAGGCAAACACTGCAAAATTCCGAAAGTTTAGCTTCCTGCCACAAATTCAATATGTATGTAAAGCCTATCTGGTTCATTAATCACAATAGCTAGTCTAATAACTTGCTTTCCACTTTCAATTCCTAGATATAATGTATCTGATTTGGCTGTTTAAATGGAATACTTTTTACATGAGCTTATGTAATGTAAATCTGAAATAGAGAAACAGAAGTTCAAGAATATTTTTTCCCACATAGAATTTAATAGCTTTCAAGTCATTTTTAGTACTAACTTCCAACCAGCTAAACCACTGTGGGGAAAAACAAAAACAAAACACAATATTGGGGAGCTGGGCTCTATGGCTCCCTCCTTTAGTTGTAGCTACTCAGGAGGCTGAGATCTAAGGACTATGGTTCAAACCAGGGCAGAAAAGTCCCTGTGAGCCTCTAATTTCCCAATTAACCACCAGAAAACCGAAGTAGTAGGGTGTTAGCCTTGAGCAAAATAGAGCTCAGGGACAGCACCCAGGCCTTGAGTTTAAGCCCCACAATCAACAACGACAACACAAAATGGGGGAAGATTTTGAATATATACCCTGACTTGCCAGGACTGCAATTTTTTGCCTATATATATATATATATATATATATATATATATATACTATCTAGCTGGGATGACTGACAGGCACATATTACTATGCACAGAAAGTTATTTGTTCAGTGGTAGTCTTGAGAATGTTTTGTCCATGTTGGCCTTAGATGAGTTTTTCACCTCTGGAGTAGCTAAGATTATAGACATGAGCCACTATATCTGGCTGAGATACTTTTTCCAAAGCAATTAAAACAAATACCATTCTTGTTATCTGATTCAAAACAAAGCAAACAAACATGCAAAAACTATTTGTATTCCTATCAACAAACATCTTTTTGTAGTTTCCCTCTTTAGGGATTTGTATGACTTATAATTCCATCAATGGGAATAACAAGAACTTCATTAGGGTTTTGAATCTGTAGCTGTTCTTCAAACTTAAGAGTCCTGTAAGAGGATGTCTTGTTTACTTTTGTTTCTGCAGCTGTGAATGTCTGATAGAGTTGTAGGAGCTGTATTCTTTTCAAAATAACCCACATCTTTTTTCCAGAGAATAGTAAAATAGTGTTTGGCTCAGTATATATTCAGCAATGTATGAATACTCCTGACCTAATTATTTTGTAGCTTTTCAGCTCCAGTTTGCATGTACCTTAGGCTGTGTCAGTTCTCTTATTTGCAAATATATAAATAACATATATTGTATATACATATGTATTGTATATATCCCATTTGTTTTTATTTGATCTGATTCTAATTTTGAAGTAAAAAAGAACCTTGAGGTGGTGTTTCTTTGATGATGTTGCAACAAAATTTTGTATTATTGGAAGCACCTGCATCCATTCCTCCTACATTGGGCCTTTGTTTCCTTGGGCAGATAAAAATATCATTTGGCTGAAAAGTTACCTGTGCTGTATTCAGGGGAAAAAAAGTCACCAACGGTGCTGTTTTTCCAATGAGAGGGATAAAATGTCCTGCAACAACTTTCCTTTTGATCTTAATGTGTGGCCTTTTGCAGGACGGGACTGAGGATGGGTGACATTCCTGGCTCCCTCTACGGGAAACTTTCAGCAGAGGCTCTGTTGGGGAAGAGATGTGCCAAGAACTCCGTGATGCCTCAGACACCATGTTTTCCATCATTCGCTTCTCTCCTGATGGTTTGTCTTCCTCGAGAACCTGATTTGCAGTCTTCTATCCATAATTAGATGCTTTTTCTATGGTTACAGGAAGGATTTTGTTTGTTGGCTTACTATTTTTCTTATACAGGGGCAAGCTTTACATGGAGATGTGTTTTAGAAAATGTGTTGCTGAGTGATTTCATTGTGGCATGAATGCCATTGGGTGTATTTCTACAAACCTATGTGGTATGGCCTACTTCACATCTTGTTTCTTTGATGAAGGAGGTGTGGTATGTGACATACATTCAGTAGAACCTAGTTCTAGGACTGTGATAAATCACATGAACTAAATCAAGCACAAGAGAAAACAAAGCAACCAAGGACATAAAGCAAGCTTTAGATGTTTGAGGTTATTGTTAGAACAGAATGCTTTGTTACAGTTATTTTTCTTTCAATAAAGAGTACATTCTAAAATCATGTAAGAATAGGAGCATGAACTTGACAATAAAATTAAATTTAAAAAAGAATAGTATTATCTGGGTGCCAGTGGCTCACATCTGTAATCCTAGCTACTTAGGAGGCTGAGCAATCTGGCAATCACAGTTCAAAGTCAGCCTGGGCAGGAAAGTCTGTGAGACTCTTTTCTCCAGTAAACTACTAAACATTCGGAAGTGGTGCTGTGGGCTCAAAGAGGCTTGAGCACAAAGAAGCTCAGAGACTGAAGGGTTAAAGTACTTGAGGCAGTGACCATTTGTTGCTTGTTTCAGAGCAGAGCAACATGTGGCGCTAAAACAACTGGTTGTGTGCCTTTATAAGCCCTGCAAATCCTTAGCTTCGGGCTCTCCTCCTAGGCTCTGCTGTGTCGGAGTGTAGGACGAAGCCCGAGCTGCAGCCCGTCTAAATAAAACCTTAAAACAGTTGTAAAGTCTGACTCTCGGTGGTCTTTTTGGTGGGGTCCTGTGACTTGAGCACAACAAGACAGCACCCAGACCCTGAGTTTAAGTTCCAAGACTGGCAAAAAATAAATAAATAGTATAGGAAAGACAGAAACCAGAAATAGTCATTGATGACCATTGTCATGTGCTATGACATATGACATAGAAAGTACATATGACAGCAAAGTGGGATATACCAATGCCACTAGAAACACTGGTAATTTGTGGTACCAATGACCAAGTCAGGAGCTGGTCAGAGTTTTTTAGCTTCATTATAATTCTGTGGGTCTACTGTAATATATGTGGTCTGCTGTTCACTGAAATATTGCAATGCAGTGCATGTTGGTACTTGTTTATTTTACTTCAAGGATTAATAACATTTATTATTTTGGTAATGTAACATTAAAAAAACAGGTCAGGTAAGTGATTTAAAAACTATTCTAATATTGAAAATCTTCCAAGTTAGTGGCAATAGACCTGCTATTGTAGTTGGTTTAGTCTAAGGATGCATTATTTTTTTACTGTCTTTTATCATCTATTTATAGTTATTAAATAGATGGGTTATAGTTACATAAGTCAGATAAAGAATACAATTTCTTTTTGGAAAATGTCACTACTTGCCCTGTTCTTTCTCAACTCTTCCCTCCCATCCTCACCCACAAGTTGTGTAGTTCATTTCCAACATACTGCCCAGTAGGTATCACTGCTGCATTTTTTCACCCTTTGCCCCACCATTTCTGTGCCCCACATACCCTCCCAAAGACAGATTAACAAACAAGACAAAAGGGAATGAAAACAAAAACAGCAGCAAAGAAAATAAAATCTCATTTCTATTTTCTGGAGATCATTTCAATAAGTATCATTTTATATGGCCACATGCACAAAGCTATTGTGTCTATGTGATACTCTCTTAAGAATATCCTCCTTTGGCCCATTCTATGTGAATGCCTACTTGTATAATTTATCATGGATTTTTTTCTTTTACTATCCACTGTGTTTATGTGTAGATTTATAGACACAATCTTGTTACCACAAATAAGGGAAACCATGCGTCTGGATTACCTCACTTAATATATTTTTTACACATCTTTCAATTTCCTTATCAATGGTACAATATTTTTCTTTCTGATAGAGGAGTAGCATTCCATTGTGTATATATACCACATTTTCTTCTATTCATCCACTGAGGGACATTTAGGTTGCTTCCATATCCTGGTTATGGTAAATAATTCTGCAATTAACATGGTTGTTCTGGTAGCTTTAGTGTCATCTTGTTTGTGGTCTATTGGATAAATAACCATGAGTGGAATTGCTGGGTCATAGGGAAGCTCTACAGTTAGTCTTTGAGAAACCTCCATACTGCTTTTCAGAGAGGCTGAACAAGTTTACATTCCCACCAATACGGTGGCAGAGTTCCCTTTTGGCTATATTCATGCCAGCATTTGTTATTATTAGTTTTCTTGATCAGGGTCATTGTAACTGGGGAAGGGTTGGAAATGGCTCATATAAGCACCATAGTCTTGTTAGTAAGCACCATTAGTAGACTGTATGTCCTAGCACAAGACAACACACTCTAAATGCTGAAGTACCAGCTATTTTGTTTTAGGCTTTTTTTCTCTCTATTTGGGTTTGATCAGTTCCCTGATGCTTTTAGCTCACCATAACCTCCAGAAAAATGTGTATGCTTTTCTAAGTGTGAAATCCTGGCCAAAAAAAAGACAT
Source organism: Dipodomys ordii (assembly GCF_000151885.1). Classification (NCBI taxonomy): domain Eukaryota; kingdom Metazoa; phylum Chordata; class Mammalia; order Rodentia; family Heteromyidae; genus Dipodomys; species Dipodomys ordii. The sequence goes on along the minus strand of NW_012267313.1, from coordinate 3,343,288 downwards.
CTATCTTCTGACAGCTGGATTGGCTTATCTGTGACAGTAATTTAGAAGTAAAGGATTATATCAGGTGTTTCGGGGAAATTATTAATGTCTTATCTACAATGTAAGGGTTGTTAAATCACTGGGAAAAAAGAGGGGTTTAAACACTGGTTCTCTAACCACAGAACTCCACTGCTTTAAAGAGTGGGTCCCACAATAAGTGAGCACCCTGGGGGAAAAATGGCAAAAGAATGGTTGTATAAACTAGAGACAAAGCCTCCAATATTTTCATTTATTATGGTGATGGTCTTTATTTTAACAAACACATAAATTAATATATAGGCAAATAATTCTGTTGCCCTGAAATATATTTCTCTGACCTTTCTGAAGGCAGAAGTAGACATTTAAAATGGAATTTTCTCATTCTAACACTGTTTTACAGCTCAGTACAGACAGAACTGCTACCCAATTTATTCATTTATTCAGTAGCTGAAGTAATCATGGTGAGTCAAAGCAGTTGCTACAAACTAAGCATGCCTGCCTTCACTTCGCCACCTGTCACTCCCTCCCTCCCCCATGTTTGATGTAGCAGCCATGTAGTTCATGCCATCTCCAGACTCCGTGTGTGTGTGTGTGTGTGTGTGTGTGTGTGTGTGTGTGTGTGTGTTTCTCCATCCCTTTATTACTCTCTTGGTCTCTCAGTTTCTCTAGTCTTGATATCTCTTGTTCTTTTGGTGTCTGTCCCTGTCTTTCTCTCCCTCTCTTTCTCCCTCCCTCTTTCTCTCTTCCTCTCTCCCTCTCCTTCCCCCCTCTCTCTCTGTTGCCTTATATCTGTCTCTGTCTGCTTGTCTGTCTCTTGTCTGTCTCTCTGTTGTTCATCTATCTTTCTCTCTCTCTTCTCTGTCTCTGTCTCTCTCTCTCTTTCACACACACACACACACACCTCCACATTCTTTCACAACTCCACATTCTTTCACTAAGCCATTTCAGTATTAGCAATGTCTTTACCATCTCTCCTTTATTTGATGCCCCCAAATATGATATACTTTATCCCCTGTACCTAAGACAGTGCTGTCCACATAGATATTTCACATTTATTAAAGGAAGAAACAGTTAAACATTAAGTTCTGTTCCTTGGCTTATGTATACTTGTGAAATTTATTTGTAATATCAAATCATTTGTAGCTGGAGCTGAAACTGTATCCCAGTCATATTTCTGGTAGGCTATCTTTTCAGGAAAGCATTTGCTTTGTAGTGATAAAAGTGTACAGAAAGTTCCTCTACTATATCTAATACAACATAAAAGTTTATCTCGTTACAAGATAAATGGGTGTAACATAACAAATTGTAAGAAGAAAGAGCTAATGTTTTTCTTCCATTGAAGTAAGGTGGAGATAAGAAAGACAGCAAAATTAAATCACTACTCTGACCTTTATTTCTATATAGAGCTTTTATTCCTTGACATAATCTTTAAGAGTTTTCATGAATAATCTTGCAATAAAGTAATTCATCCTGAAGAGAATAGTAGATAAGTGGCACAAGCATATATGAGGTCTAAAAATATGTGAGATACTTCTAAAAAGGTGGCAGCTGTCACTCTTGGAACAGAGAATATTTATATATGTGATCACATTATACATGCCAGGGAACTAGAATGTTTTATTTCTGTGGAAAAACAGATATACAGATAGTTGTGTTATAATATATCAACCCATGCCATGTAGCTCCAAAACTTATTACTACTAACTCAAGTTCAATTTATGTATAGTTTTCCATGATTCCTAATGTAATCCCATATGTATTGGGATTCTCTCCTTTTCCCAATAAAATTAAGAAATCAAGTGCAGTATTAAATATTCACCAGTTACTTCATCCAGTAACAAAAACTTTATTATAAATACCTAGCATGAATTAATATACTTACAAATTAGTGTTTCAATGAAATAGTTCGAGATCTCTTTGATGTTTTTGCTAAAATATTTTAATTCAGCTAAAGGGTATATTTAGGGCAGCTTCTGTAAGCAGGTTTCTTCAGTTAGGGTGTATATTTGTTGAAACCTTATGAAACTGCATTTTATTTACAGAAAAAAACAAACATTGGCAATTTCATATGGATCAACCTAATATGAGGGTTGGTTTTAGAATGTATTCATCAGCTGAATAGGAAAATAAATATATATATATATATATATATATATATATATATATATATTTACTGAAAGACTCCAGAGAACAAACTCACACAAGGGAAATACAATTTTCCAAATTGTAATCTTGCCAGGGTTGCATTCTCCTTTGCAAAATGAGTATTGTAGGATTTTGTTGCCCATGATTAAAATTTGAATTGTATGTCTTATATACTTTCAGGTAGCAGAATTCAGCAATGTTCTTCATTTATGTATTTCCAATGAAAATATTTGGTTGCAGTCTGCTATGTTGTAAAATAGTACACATCCTCAGGCTAACGGGCTCTGCTGTAGATTTTTCTCCAGTTTTCATTTCGTAGCAGGGGACCAGGTAAAGTAGCTCCTGATGCCTTTTTTGAAGTTAGCTTGTAAAGTGCTATCATCACTATTCTACACTGGGGTTACTTGTCTCAAGGACTTTTATAACTTAATTGTTGAAATAGTTTCCCTAAGGATTCGAGCATATTTAATAGCTTCAAGATCCTTTGTTGTATTTTCAAGTATACTTGGGCAATAAAGATAATAGTAGTTATCTTTCCTGTGTGAGGCTGATTAACTGACACCAACACACCTTTTCATTTCCCAGTAGATTGAGTGAATGGCACTTAATTATCCACACAGTGTCACACAAGGGCTTGTGAGCAATGAAAAGTACACATTTAGAAGAGAGCTGATTGGACCAATGGGCTCATTTTATGAAATGGAATGATTATGAGGCTTGCTATCAGAAGATCTGAACCAGATATTAATACTGAACATTTACTACCATGTGACCTTGAACATATTACTTAACCTTCACCTATAAGGTAAGCATAATACAAGATTTTGTCTTCAAGTATTTCCAAAGATTTGATGAAAATCAACTGAAGGGTGGACAGGAACTTTGTATCTAACTAAGAACCATAAACAATAGCATTACTACCAATATTATTGGAAACAAAAATAAGCTCATCTATTAATCCACTTTCTTTGCTTAGAATTTACTTTGTGTACCTTCTGTGTATGTGTATGTGTGTGTGTATGTGTATGTGTGTGTGTGTGTGTGTGTGTGAGAGAGAGAGAGAGAGAGAGGGAGAGAGAGAGAGAGAGAGAGAGAGTATGTTGTGGGGCTTGAACACAGGGCCTGGACCTTGTCCCTGAACTCTTTTGCTCAAGGTTAGTGCTCTACCACTTTGAGCCACAGTGCCACTTCTGGTTTTTTGAATAGCTAATTGGAGATAAGAGTCTTATCAGGACTTTCTTTTTTTTTTTTGCCAGAGGTAGCTTCCAACTGTGATCCTCAGATCTCAGCCTCCTGAGTAGACAAGACTACAGGTAACAGCCACCAGCACCTGGGGATTTACATTTGAACTAAAGGATTTGAATCTAATTTGGTAATATGAAATAAAACTGCCAAGACTCATCAGATCTTGCATGTTCAGCCCTTCTTTCAATGGCACATTGGCTCAGGAATTTAGACTTGATTTTCAATGCTACAAAATGACTAAAGTCTCAGAAGCAAAAACAGGTGAAATGGAGGCCTGTGCATATACACAGAGAAAATAAGAGAAATCTATCACGTAGAGAATTCCAAGTTTTCCATGCCCAGGGGATTTTCCAAAAACAACTGACACACAGAGGAAAATGTTTAGTTTTATACCTTTCTGATAGTTCAAGGATACAATATCTTGACTTCCAATCACAGCTGCAAAATGACTAGCTACCTGAATGAGTGTTTTTTTTTTTTACTCCTCTGTATGATATTTTCCTCAACTTCAAAGTGTGACAACTATTCTAAAAGTTCCTTTTTATCCTAGCTTTTGCTTGTATGGGTATCTGAAATAATAGCCCCCAAAATATTACAACAAAAATTCTGGAAATTTTTCCACTTTAAGTTGTTCATATTTGTGATTTCTGGGTAGCATGACAAAACCTTCAGCATTCGGTTCCACCCTGTTCCTAACCACCTGGGATATGAGTCATTCTTTTGAGCAGCATATCTGTAATAAATATTTTTCCACAAGTTACTCAGTGAGAATGTGTCTCCTCAAATCACAGTGTTTGTGTTCAAGTTACTTTCATGGTGCCTAAATATGGACCCAAAGTCCAAGAGTAGCTGTGCCTGACAACTCTTTTGTAGAATAATGTTGTAACTGCACAATTTTATTATTCACAATGATTGTTAATCTTTCACTATATGTAATGTATTAAATTAAACTTTATTATAGGCATGCAGGTAGAAGAAAAACAGTAGAATAACAGGGTTCAGTGCTCACTACGGTTTTAGATATCTGCTGGATATTTTAGAATGATTCATTTGATACAGAGAAGAAGGATTACTATACATGAATTAATACTGATAAAACTTATAGGACATCACTTGTCATAAAATTAATGTGCAATGATTATTAGCTGTCATTATGAGCTTCCTAGCACTGTGTTAACCCTATATCATCATTTGTAATCCTACTCCTGCATGTTTATACTTCAGAAAACTGTTTATTTTGTTTTTTGGTGTTTTTTTCTTTGATTTGTTTATTTCTTCCTTCAATCTACTTAGTTGCCTCTGCCTGCTTGACAATCATTCCAACAATTATATGTCTCTGCACTTTATCCAGCCAGGGGCAGCTCAGACATCCCAATTAGGGGAGTCTTTAAGCCAATATCAGATAGAGAGCTAAGAGAATTTGTGTATTATATTTTATGGGTTGCATGGGGCATTGCTTGATTACTAGCCATGTGAAATCTCCAAGCCACATATTCAACAACTTATTTGCCTGAGCAAACCCCATTGTTAACCCTGGGCAAACCTTTCTGAAAGCCTAATCTAGTGAACTCCCCCATCCCAAGAACAGCATCATTGCTTTGTGCCTTCTACTTTACCCTTGACAGGAGCTACTCTTCTCCTCCATGTTAGTAGATTCTGAAATGTCAATTCCACCACATTAAGATCACCTAGTCTTTTAATTTGTGTTTTCTCCCTAAGATTCCATTCTTGTTAGTTTCTCTGACAAACTTAGTATTTCATCAATATTTCTCAAATTTTCTAAACATGATGTTTTGTGTGTGAGTGTCCAGTGGGACATCCCAAAAGTGGTCACCAGAAAGAAAGGAGGAATAAACAAATTTCACTATATCTTCATTACAAAAGTATATATTCAAACTATCATAATAAAAATCCTTAAATGCACTGTTGATTTTACGTGGCGCAATACTGTGTGAACAAGCCAATCCAAATGCTCTGTGCCTTCCAGCAGGAGGCGTACCATTTCATTTCTTAGAGGGTGCTGTATATTCCACTTGCAAAGGACAACTTTACGTTGCCACAAATGGAATATTGTCTGACTCAATGATGGTCAAGGCAAGAACTATTCTTAGAGATACAAACTCGGAAGCTCCAAATACTTATCTATGTAAATCTCTCTGTTCATAAGAGATATATTAGTACTAGCCTTCTACCTTTTCCTACAGGAGCAATTCCAAGGGTAATTTCGAAAAGCTAATTCCTCCCTTCTATTCCCACAGCTCCACACAGACTCACACATGAAAATCATACCATATCCTTTATATGAATATATCAAAGCAGAGTCTCCAAATCATTTTTATACATGTTTGATTTTGTTTCTTTTTTCCCCTGTAATTTGCAAGTCTAAGAATCACCATAATGTCAGATGATGAAAAAAATAAGGAAAATATTGTGTCTCTCTATATAAAATTCTGTCACATAGCAAATCAAAATAATATCAAAGCTCTACATATAGTCTACAAAAAAAGAAAGAAAAAAAGAATCTTCAAGGATTAATGATGGTTTCTCCAGGGATTTTAGTGCAAGAGTACCATGTTTCAAAAGCAAACTCAAAAGAAACCTAAGTTCCATTGAGTTGTCCTCCTGAGAGTGGAATGGGCTGGTAAGGAAAATGCATGGAAATAACTTAACGGTCTCTGTAGGAGGAAATTGGGGCAAAATCACCATGGTAACCATGAATATTTAGTTACTGCTCTAGTGGCAATCCAAATAAATTAAAAGTAATAATCCTAGTCACAGACTGAGAAAAATCACACCTAATAGAAAACAAACAAATAAATAAACAAATATGGATTACCATTTACATCCTGGAGTCCTTTGAGCATTGTCATCTACATAGCCCATCCTCCTTAACATCATTAAGGCAATTCGTCTTCCAATCACCCCTTCAACTACCAATAACTTAGTTATAGCTCAAAGATTATATACCCAGCCAGGTGCCAGTGGCTCATACCTGTAATGCTAGCTACTCAGAAGGCTGAGATCTGAGGATCGTGGTTTAAAGCCAGCCCTGGCAGGAAAGCCCATGAGACTCTTATCTCTAATAAACCATTCAGAAAATGGAAAGTGGTGCAGTGGCTCAAGTGGTAGAGTGCTAGCCTTGAGCTGAAGAGCTGAGGGACAGAGCCCAGGCCCAGAGTTCAAGCCCCATGACCAAAAAAATGTTATTTACCCAGCTTGAACTTACTCAGAAATTTGGTTCACAAAGCTCTGCAGTGTCCCGAGGTAGGAAAAATAGTAATCTCATTCTTAGATTACAAGTAGTCAGAATTGTCAGTATTTCTTTCCTTAAATAACTGGTATACTATTCCTTTCTAGGGTTTAAAAGAAATAGCTGAACAGTAAATCAGAAATAAAAACACCAGAATCACCAGGAATACTTGCTTAACATATGCACAGGACTTCCTGAACCCTTACCAAAAATCTCTGGTCTCAGAAATATCTCTTTCAAATGCTCCTAGGCAATTTTCAAGCAAAGCCTTCTCAGTGGTACTTCTGAGAGGATGTCTTTGCTACGAGTTCCCAGTAACATCTGGCACAGCTGATTTTGGCAGAGGCAGCATTTGGATGATGATGGTAAATGATGATGGAGCTGACTCCCTGTAGCTCTGCTGGAAAGCAAGTCTGTGTATCTGGGACCCACCAGAGGGCTTTTTTTTTTTTGGTATGTCTGGCCTCATAGAATAATGGAGACCTCCTCTGGTCTGTTGTTCACATCCTGCAACAACTATTAGTGAGCTTAAGATCATTCTTTCAAAGCAGAGGAAAGCAGGTCCCTGCTGAGCACTCTTGGTACTGATGATACAAAATTGCCCTTCTAAATGAAACTCTTAAGGCTTTTGCTGAAAGCATCCTTTTGTTTGCAGCCTGGATAACATAACATAGGCAATCTCTCCATGGCCGTCCATTATCCCTCCTTTCCCAGGCTCTGAGACTCCATACCCCTAGGATTATTTCCCAGATCAAGTGAGCTTCTTTTCTCCTTTTAGGGACAAGTCCAAGATAGTAGAATAAAGAATTTTTGTCTCTCTTTCTCTGTCTCTCACTGTCTCTGTTTGTCTTTGTCTTTCTGTGTCTCTGTCTGTCTCTGTCTCTGTCCTTCTCAGTCGTAATTAAATATCTTTTTTCTTAGGAACTGGGTGTATACCCTAAAATATCCTGAGAGTAAGCCATATGATAAGTAAGCGTCATTGATTTTGTGAGATAGAGAACAGAAGATGGTCTGATCCAAACTAGGAAAGGTAATGAGTGTTAGAACCACACTGTCAAAGAAACAATTAGAAACATTACAGACATTACGTGTGTATAAATGAAGACATAGACAGAGGCAATATGGAACATGAAACCCACGGAGTGAAGAGCTAGAATATTCCTTATTGAACCAGTGAAGACTTTACCTAAAGTATGTTTCAGCTCCCTAGAAACATAATATTTTAGAACATTCTAAAAGTTTAGGCATATATTTCCAGAAATTTCCAGACAGGTGATAGTTTAATTGCATCCTTAAAAATATAAACATTGTTGTTGAATAAGTTGGTATGATTAATACATGTTAACTTAATGGGTAGATCTTAAACTACTCTATTTTTTATTTCTGACTTTAAACTTATATTTAAAGAATGTTATGAGCTCTACGTGTAGTCTTTTGAAGAACCCCCATTCTGCTTTCCAGAGTGGTTGAACAAGTTTACACTCCCAACAACAGTGCAGTAGGGTTCCCTTTTGGCCACATCCCCATCCAGCATCTCTAGTTATTAGATTTTTTTGATTATAGCCATTCTAACTGATGTTAGGTTGAATCTCAATGTTGTTTTGATTTGCATTTCTTTTATGGCCAGAGAAGTTGAACATTTCTTCATGTGTCTATTGTCCATTCTTATTTCCTCTTCAGAAAAGTCTCTATTTATGTCTTTGGGGTGGTTGTTTCTTTGAGGATTTGCTTTTGGAGGATTTAATATTTTGAGTTCTAGCAATCCCATTTCTGGGCATTTATCCAAATGATCACAAACAAGGCCATACTAATGCTACTAGCACAACTCTGTTTATTGCAGCATTATTCACCATAGCTAAGATACAGAACCAACCCAGATGCCTTCAGTAGATGAATGGATCAAGAAAATGTGATATATATATATATATATATCACATTTTCTTATATATATATACATATAAAATGGAATTCTATGCTTCCATCAGAAAGAATGACAATGCCCCATTTGTTAGGAAATGGAAAGACTTGAAAAAAATCATACTAAGTAAAGTAAACCAGACCCAAAAAACCATAGGTCCCATGCTTTCCCTTATTTGCAATAATTAGTATATGTCTAGGATAATCTTACAGATGAGCAGAAAAAGTCAAAAGCTATGTACATATAACCATATAAGATGATACTAAGTGAAATGAACCCCAAGATATGGACACAAGAGGTCTTTCTTTGTTGCTTTTAATGTGCTCTGTGATTTTTTTGTTGTTTCTTTTGTATGTTCTTCCCCCTGGGTATATCCTCTGTTGTCACTGCATTGTTACTTTGTGCTCAAGGGAACAAACTAGGCTATTGAAAGTTTAAATATATATTACTAAATTAAAATTTTAATATGAACAAAATTTCAATGTAAGATAAAAATTCCATGTTTCTGTATGAAAATGAACCAGAGAAATTCTAGAAACTAACAAGTACGAGGACTACAGTTAGAATTATATGCGTATGTTAATACATTTTACATAGTTGACAAGAATTAGAAGCATGCTAGGAGAAAATATCTAGAATATTTCTATACAAAAACAAAGTATACAGCCTATAAGATACAAAGTGTAAGATATATTGTATGTGCAGTAAGAGGTTCTACATTTATTTATTTATTTTCTGGTGTTGGTTGTGGGGCTTGAACTCAGAATCTGGGTGCTGTCTCTGAGCTTTGTGCTAATGGCTAGCACTCTACTACTTTAACCTCCTACTTCCAGCTTTTTGATAGTTAAGTGCTTATATGAGTCTCATGACTTTCCTGTATAGGCTGGATTCAAATCACAATCTTCAGATCTCAGACTCCTGAGTAGTTAGGATTATAGGCATGAGCTATCAGCACATGGCTCTAATTTATTTTTATTAAAGATTATTTTGAAACATTTTTTCTACAGAGGATCTGCCATTTTATCTAACACTTTATGAATATAATGGACTTATGGGGGAAAGCAAATGGAGAGGAAGTAATAACTTGAGAACAACTAGTTGAACTTTTCTTTGACTGATGAAAGACATCACTCTGCAGATATATCAAATGAGATGAAATTGAATCCAGAAAGAAAATGGTATAATCTAGAATGGGCTGAACTGGGCTGGCAGAACTCTGAGTCTATTCCTTCTAATATTGAAAATATTCCACAAAACAAACTGTAAACAAAGCAGACTCTCCAGGAAGACCCCAAGTTCAATTGTTATTCATATACCCTATCACTCTGCTACTAATATGTTGAATTACTTTCTGTTTCTTACTTTAATTTCATTCTTATGCAAGAGACAGATTGACTTAAGAAAACATATCACAAGAAAAACTGAATTAGTTGTTTAATAGTCACCATCCATGGGTGGTTTTTGGAAATGCTATTTTGGAGCAAAAGCAATCTAGCTGTTAAAGACACAGACAAGTAAGTAAACATGTCTGGATATTCCATGTTGTCATCTAGATGTATTCTAAAGACCAGATCTTCCTACAATTAACATAGGAAGGATATGACAAGGGGCTTGTATATAACTTAATAATTACATGTGTATTAAAATATATTTTATATTGCTCACCCAGTTTCTGAAATGGACCCAGTTTCTGAAATGGATAAAGTATAGCTTCAAAATATTAGAGAACTATTCATCCTGAGTAGACATTGGATCCAGGAGAAAAACTAGATACAGATATTCTTTCTGTATTCACTGCTTCCATTTTCTTAGGCTGAACTGCCCAAGAATTGGCTGCTTCTGGACACAAAGCAGGTTGAACAGTTGTTTGGCTCACTGCAGTTGACTCCTAGTCCTTTTGCAGATTGAGACCTCTGCCGAGAGCTCCATTTGGAATGTTTTTCCCCCAGACTGGTATTTTGGAACATGGAATTTGAAATTGAGTGAGACACTAGTGTACATTCATGGAATAACATTGACAAATGGAGTCTGATAGATGTATGTCAGAAACCTAACTTTCCTCCCAATGTGTTTAGAGACATCCCTAGACTGGCTTGGGAGAGCGTGACAGAATTGAGTGTAAGTACATGAAGGATGGCACTAGCACAAATAGAGGGCCAGGCGGAAAGAATATCAAACATTCATAGAGACAGTCCCCAACTTATAACAGGTATGGCCTAGGAACGTTTTTAACCTTAGCAATGAGAACAGGTAATACACACTTAGTAGAAGTGTATTTTGAATTTTGGCTCTGGGTCTTTTCCCAGGTTCGTGATATGTGTGTGGTCTCCTCTCACTATGCTCAGCAGTGGCAGTGAGCTGGAACTCACAACCAGACATGATCATGAGAAGAAACAATGTGGAATGTGCTGTAGTAGACTGTGTGTCAATTTTTTCTTTAATTTGGACAATTTTGTGTTTTTTCATGTTCACAAAGCATTCATCTGTTTTCCTGTCACCACATAACTCAGCTTTTCACTTTTGGTATAGGACTCAATAAATTGCATAAGCTATTCAACACTTCATTAAGAAATGGGCTGTCTGTTAGACAATTTTGTCCATGGTAGGTTAATGTAAGTAGTCAAAGCAGGTGTAAAGTTGGCTAGGCAGAGCCATGTTAGCAGAGTGGATGTGTTAAGGTCATTTATAACATGATCTTTTTAACTTATGGTGGCATTTTCAGGATATAATCATATGGCTAGTTAAGGAGAATCTGTTTAAGCAAGTAGAATGAAAGGTGATAAGCCACTTATACTAAAGAAAAAGGTCAGGAACAGATATAAAAAGGTATTAGGGAGTTCAAGAGGCAGAAAGTCAAGGTTTGGATATTTGAGAGGAGATGAATAAATATTATTGTGTCATTATTAGTGGTTCATTTGATCATATTTATTATCATGTAGGATAATGATTATTTACTTAAGTAACTAGATCAAGAGCACAAAAATAATTACAAGAAATCCATGGTTTGGCTAAATGTAAATGTAAAGGCTAAAATCCACTAAAGAATAGCTAAGAATTGTTAAACACAGAGCCCAGTCTGTACAGAAGTCCTGGCACATGGAACTTAGGAGCCTTTGCATATTTCCATTAAGAATAGTGGGACCAAAGTGAAGACACCCCACAACAGCCCCCCGTGGTGACAGAGAAGACACATGGACATGACAGCATTTCTGTTCTTTTTAATGAGAGCTTTGAGTATGGGTTATATTTCCTCACAAATTCTCCTCTTTTGTCTCTATCTTCAGACTCAGCATATACAGTTATAAGCTTTTCTTTAAGATCTCCAGTCCCTTTCTAATCATTAGCAACTGTCATTGTCAGGAAAGTCCTCTCTCTATAAAATCAATCACTGACTTTCCAACTTCAATGCATTTCCTCTTTTCTGATCTTTCCTGGAGATAGGAGACACGAAGGTAGTTAACATTCTAACCACTTTGGGTTTTTTCCCTTCTTTTATTTAATAATTCATTGAAATGTATTTCTGCTAGATTCCATTAAAAAATCTCTCTGACATTAATTACTGACATATCCAAGTCTTTCTGACAGTGTAATTCAATGGTGAGCTTTTCATCTTACCTCTCCATTCTCTAAAGGGTGTATCTTGGAATAAAAGGAAGTACAGATGACCTCATCGTCTTGGGCATAGGATGGGGGTCCTGTGCGGGGATAGATATTGTAGAGGGTCAGGCATTCTGTGTCAGTGACGGCATGATACTGCCAGGGCTTGTATTCCACATCATCCAATGAGCGCTCCAAAATCCAGTTTCCAGGCCGAGGGGAGTTGGCTGCTTTCACAATCACATATGCAATTTGAAACACCTGGGGATGACCAAGAACACAGTTTAAATACCAAAGTGCTATTTTTTTTCTTTTCCATTCTAGGTCAAGTATAAGACTAATTGCTGCCTGAGACTATTCTAGATTTGACTCTATTATTCTATTGTATTCTCTGACATGATTTTCCTATTGCATGTTCATAGTTAATAATTTTTTGCTGAGGCAAGGTATTCCATTCTGACCATCCTGATTTGAAAAGACCCAACTTTAGTTTTTGTACGACTCCTTGACATCATTTCACCTGATTTTCAAGGTTCTATTACAACCATTACCACTGAAAGCATCCATGAGATACCATTTTGGTCACCTTATCATTAGAGACAATAAACTGTGTGCTAGAAATTGTAATACTTGGTAGTATTACTCATATCATTTGATCCTCAAAAAGTACCAGGTAGATGGATCCAGTGTTATAAAACTAAAACCACATAAGTTATTGGCACCACAGTCATGCATTCATACTGTAGGCCAAGTGTTTATGGGAACCTAGCAAGGTTACTTTTCCAAGTCTTAGCTTTCTTTATTGTGACTTATGGTCAAGAAGTATACAATGTTTGGATTGAATGAAATAATGTATGTATAGCAACTGGAAAGAACTTGACAGTAGGATATAAATGGCAGTTTCTCTACATTCACAAATAGAAAAAAGCATAGATGAAATTCCAGTAATACACAGATAACTCACTGAAATAGAAGTCCATTAAGGGAAGTGTTTCTGAACCTTCTCTTTGAAAGAGATAAGCATGGGAAAAGTATGGAAATAAAGAAAGAACCAACACTACCATACATCAACAGTTATAACTGAGATACTTGAGAACATCCAGGACTTTTCAATATTTACAGAATTTGAAAATTAAAAACAAAAACACATTTTGGATGTTTTGTGATTACACATATGTGTGATTTACCAACGCAGTGCACAGATGCAAAAGAAAAATGTACAAGCATTATCAAGTGACATTTATATACAATAGCTTGGGTGGGAATTTAGGAAAAACTGAGTTATACAGACAGCTCTGAAGCTGGCCTTTCCAGATCATTACTAGATGTGTGCACAGTGTGTACATAAGAAGAAAGCCAAGATATATGTGTGGTAATAAGACATGAAAAGTACAATGGTAATAAAGCAATGTGTCATGTTCTAGATTGGTCAATGATATGGAGAACTTCACAGTTATAGGGTCTGGGGTCATTGTTGGAGCACAGCTTGAAAGTTAACCTGGATACCATGTAATTGAAAAGACTGGCTATGCCATAGAAGGAATTGTAAAAGGAATGTTCTAGAAATGAATTTTATTTTTCATGGCTTTCACAAATATCTTCCTGAATTCATATATGGTAATTTCTATGTACTCTAAGGGACTGAATTTGCAAATATTAGAAGTTGATATGGAAGGTGCCACCACACAGCTGGCTCTTTTGAGATCCTTACCAGGATTGTGTGCACACTGTGCAACTCAATGAAAACCACAAGCTCTCAAGAGACTGAGATTAGAACTGGCATATACTTTCTAGACACCATAGTAGAAATGCTGCTGATGGCTAAAATACTGAAATCCTTCTTTTGCTAAATTGCTGCTCAGCTTCCCAGATGCCTCCTCTTCCCTGAGATCATCTAATTAATCCCTACAGAGCAAGCAACAGCCAAAATGTCTATTCTGCTTAGTATAAACTTTACAATTCTGTTTTACTGAATATCATTGCAGGGAAAATATATTGAAAATTTCATATTTACAATAATATATACACATACAATTGAAGATAGTCATACATATTATTTGCATGTAAGTACTTGGAAATGCATAGGCATTTGGAGCAAGAATATACATAACATTTCAAAGCTGTTGTCTTTGACGTTTTAGAAAGAAGAATCAAGGAGACGGAGAGGATGGCTTTATTTCATCTTAATATCCTTCTGCAATTGATTGTTTTAAATGAATGGTATAGAGTTTAATTATAATTAATTTTTTCTATGCTGGGTGTGACTTCAGGATCTTGAATGTGCTAAGCAAATGTATACCATTGAGCCAAATCCACATCCATAAGATGACTTTCAAAATGGAGAAAAATTTAGAGCTGGAGGTATGCCTTAATTGGTAAAGCGCCTGAATATCAAACATAAGGACCTGGTTAAAATGGAAGAGTAAGAAAAAAAGATATCTATCTATATCTATATCTATATATGTAGATGTATCACATTTTCTTGATCCATTCATCTACTGAGGGGCATCTGGGTTGGTTCCATATCTTAGCTATGGTGAATAATGCTGTGATAAACATAGTTGTGATGGTAGCCTTAGTATGGCCTTGTTTGTGATTGTTTGTGTAAATGTCCAAAAGTAGGATTGCTGAGTCATAGGGGAGTTCTATGTGGAGTCTTTTGAGGAACCTCCATACTGCTTTCCAAAGTGGTTGAACAAGTTTACATTCCCACCAACAGTGCATTAGTGTTCCCTTCTGGCCACATTCCCTCCAGCATCTATTGTTATTTGATTACTTGATTAGAGCCATTCTAACTGGGATGAGGTGGAATCGATGTTGAATATGAACTTTACAATTGGTGGGGGGAGGAATTGGAGAGTGAAGAGATAGTAGGGGAAAAACAAAGGAAAGGGTAACAATGCTCAATAGGAAATGTACTCATTACCTTACTCATGTAACTATAACCCCTCTATACAGTATCTTTACAATTAAAAAATTAGGAAATAAAGCAATGAGGTTGGAAAGGAAGGAAGGAAGGAAGGAAGGAGGAGGAGAGAGGGAGGGAGGCAGGGAGAGAGGGAGGAAATAAAGCAATGAGGTTGGAAAGAAGGAATGGATGGGGCAGGAAGGGAGAGATAGATGGAAGAAGAAAAAAGGAAGGAAGGAAGGAAGGAAGGAAGGAAGGAAGGAAGGAAGGAAGGAAGGAAGGAAGGAAGGAAGGGACAACTCTATCTAAAGTATTTTCTATTTCTAAATTTTTAGATGTTCTTCATAAGGAATTATTTCTTCCAGATAATTTGTATACAACTACTTACAATACATAATATCTCTTTCAAAGGTAAATTACTGAAGACTATACCAACTAATTAACCTTATAGAAGACACAGACTGTAAAATTATAAAAATACTGTAAAATTATAAAAATAGTATGGTCCTGTTGGTAATCCTAAAGTATCCTGGGTAGTGTCTTAAAACAAACAGTGAAAAGGTGAATAATTAAATTGTGAATACCTCCAGAGCAGAGCCCATCTTCAAAGGTGTGATACTATAATTCTTTTATAACATTATACGTATGCTATTTATTAAATTTACTTGAATAATCAGAATCACTGTAACACCTTTCTGTATTATTGCTATAAATGTTAGCATCACTCATTTCAGTTGCAGTAAATCGCAGTCATCACTAGCGCATTTGGTGACTGTATAAAATAAGTTGTATATTTCTTTACTATCCATCTTATTATGTCCTTAAAAGCTGAGATTATCTCTAATCATCTATTTCCAAACATTCCTTTTCCAATGGAAGTTTCCAGAAAAGATATTGATTGAGGGGATGGGAGACACAAGGGATAATGATGAAAGAGGTGACAGTGATCAAGATGCATTGGACTCCCAATAATGACAAGTTGAACTGAAGCCCCTTTGTAAAGTATTCAAAGATACAAAAATACGAAATAAAATCTCTGAAAAGCAATAAAGGATACACAACGGTGGACATACTTTGCAAGAGAGAATCATGCAAATATTTTGTGTTAGCAATGTTTTCCTTCCAAAATATGCACTTTTATTAATGATAAAAAAATCAAGGAGTTAAGGAAGTCTATTAGAGATCACTGTACTCAGTAAGAAAAACAAGGCTACATTGAGGTTATGGATAAATAACTTTGTTTAGAAAGCATCTCAGAAAGCTAAAACAGGAAGAGGCCAAATATCACTTGGAACTACAATATGGATTTATGATTCAGGAGCCTCTGAGTAGGCTCTAGAATAACAGGTGAAAAGTAATCTGTGAAAAAAAATCTTCAACAAGAACCTCTACAAAGTCCATCTATAAATCAATGTAACAACTAGCACTAAATAACACAGAAATGCGGTTGCTGTCTTCAAAAGTATTAAAGGAATCCTATTTCATTTAAAGGACTAAGGAGTCTTTTTCATTTCTTTTATGTGGATTCTTTCACATCCCATGCAAAATTAATTAAATTTGTTGGCATGTAGGATTATGAATAAACTTTTTAAAGTGCTGTAAATAGCATGATTGAAAAATACAATGAATAGATGTATTCTTTGAAGCCTTCAGAAAATGATTGTAAAAATCTTAACCATCATTTTTTAAGTGCTCCAAATTTTCAATGCCCCTAATAGAATAGGGCTATTTAATGTTATCGATGCCACTTTTATTAACTGTCTCTTGTGTTCTCTGTATAAAGACTCTTCAAAATCAGTGGTGTTAATACCTCATTTCCTGATGAATAAACTTTCAGTCTATTGTGGTAAGAACAAGAAAAGTAAACATTTCATTATATGAAGTACTAAGACTGCTAGGCTCAATGTGAGATGCAAATGTTTTCCTCTGGTGGGCCGTTTTTACAAACAGGGAGACTAAAAAAACAATTTAAACTCTTAAATATCTTACCAAACATCAGAAACTTTACTGCAACTATGGGAACTTTATGCTCTCTTATATTTGTTACTCATTTGAACGTTACCTAAAAGTTATCATATAATTACACCATTAGATGTGGTATTAAGTATTACTTCAATAAAAAGGTGTATTATTAAGAACTGGCTTTCAGGTGGAGAGATGGAAAAGAATTGGGGACTGAAGAACCCTTCCCAACTCAATCTCACAACATACAATGACCATCATATTAAAAAGATGTTTTGTGATCCTTTTAGTATATGGGTAAGTAAGATAAAGTGGTAATTGTCTAGCAATGGTTCACAAGGAGTCTTCATTTCCTAAAGTGATGATGTAAGAGTTGTGAACAGTCTTGATTCTTTTCTGCTCCTGAACAACCTAATTCTCTTATAATCCATTTGATTAAGTCTGATATTCAAACCAATTATTAGCACATAAATTGCTAGATGTGGATTTTTTTAATCCTCTACTAAGACCATCAATAAATCCTTTATCTTAGTCCCTTTGTTTGTTAAAGCATCACACAGATGGAAAAATACTACAAAAGTCTAGTATTTTGGATATTTCAGAGACTTTGGAGTGTCACTGATGCTCAGTTAAAGAAATTGGATAAATATAAACTCTTTCTTTCAGGTTTCTTCTTATAAAAATCATAAAGAAAACCTTAAGGCTGCTGTCTAAGGGAGTTAGGACCTGATCTGATTTGTTCTCTTCCAAATCTTCTTTCCTAATCTCTCAAAAGAACAGATCATGATCATCAAGGCGATATCCAGTGTAGAGCTCTTCCTCCTTCCGCCACAAGTTTTTATCTGTGAACTTCTGATAGCAAAAAAAAAAAAGATTGTTCACAGATTAAATCATTTAATTGTGTTTTTTATACTGTATTCTGTTATGGGTATTAATATTTCTATCTGCAGTGATATGTCTCCAAAATACTTATCTCAAACTATCTTGAAAGCTCAACTTTATTCTTCACTCTAATGGTCTATAAGGCAAATTATCTCATTTATCAGTATAAATATCATAATTAGGAAGGGATAATAGATAGCATGAATTTTCAAGTGTAGTACCCACTGGAAATTCTGTGAGGCTTTCAGTGTATGTATGGTGTCTGAGTTGATGGGTACAGTTGATGTGATTATCATCTGTTCCACCCAAGCCTGCTAAAAAGAAAATGAAGATGTAAAATAAAAATCAAAAACAATAAAGAGAAAAAGATGAGAAGAATTTGGCATGTTTCTTGAAGGTTCATCTGAGTTCCTATGATGGAGAACAGAGACCAATGCCTAAGAATTCAGAGTGGCTATTGTTTTGGTGAAAATCCCCAGCTTTATAGAGGTAAGCCTGACTGAGGCCTAGCTGGGCCTAGCAAGATAAAAGTTCATTGACACATTGTACAACAGCTTTACTGCACTTAAGCCAACCTTCCCAGGCTTTTTTTCTCCAGCTAAATTTTCAAGCAATCTCAAAATATTAGTGGCTCACCATGACCTTAAAAAGTCTCTGAAGAGCTGGGTGCTGGTGACTCATACCTGTAATCAAATCCTAGCTACTCAGGAGGGCCTGAGATCTGAGGATCAGGGTTCTAAGTCAGCTCAGGCAGGAAAGCCAGTGAGACTCTTTTCTCCAATTAACTAGCACAAAAGCCAGAATTGGAACTATATTTCAAGTGGTAGAGTGGTAGCCTTAAGCAAAAAAGCTCAGGGTTAGCTTTCAGGACCAGAGTTTTAAGACCCTACTGCCAGCAGGAAAAAAAAAAGCTCTCTGAAGAGATTATTACATAAATTCTAATGATCATTTTACTGGATTTGAGTTTACTCTACTTCTAAATGTGTAAATTTGTAAACGATGAGTTTAGAAAGAAAATTAACCTGTAAATATAAGCAATACTGATTTTCTAGGCTCATTTTGTGTTTTTTTTAATACATTAAGTTATTTTGGTAAACCTAGAATAGTATGGCTGGAAATATAGAGGAGTTTTCCCACCATAACTTTCATGGTTAGACAAAATCATTTAAAGTCTTTTCATATACTAAAATGAGCTGTAATTGACACTCAATTACAATGTGCAGTCCACTTGTCTAACTCTTCACCACCAAGTATGTTTTACAATTGCTGAGAACAAGCTCAGTGAAGCTGCAGAGAAGCAACTGTGCTACTTTACCTGAGGGTAAGTGGCTCCCAGGCTGCAAAAGAGAATGAAGCGCTCTGCTCCCAATTAAAATAGAGTTTTTATACTCTATGAAATGCATATGAATTTAATACAGGTAATAATAATTAATGATAACCCTTGAAAAACTTGCGATTACTTGTTGAACTCTTTAAAGGCTTTAAATCAATGCCTGATTCTTCAAGGGAGTATAACGAAGGACCTTTGCACTTCAACTCTTCAAGAAAGCAAATTTCAACTTATAGCTCTGCAAAAAAAAAGTTTCTGTTCACCTCTCTCTGCAATAATATATAAACAGAATGCAAGTCCACTTTTTCAAGAAAAATATTGGGTTTGTTTCCTAAGACCTGGACTCGTTGATTGTAAATACAATTTGGAAGAATTAATAAGCAAAAGTGATCAAGAGAATCCTCAGCTTGAACTGCAATAGAGACACACAGTTAAGTCGAAAAATCATAGAGTACATGTTACAGTTCCCAGCATGCTTCTCTCTACCGGAAGGCGGTGTGCACTGAATTCATGAATTAATGGCTACTAATGTTCATCGGTGGCCACAAACACCCACAAAAAGAGACATCCACACATTTTTGCAGTATATTACAAGCACATGGCATGACCTAGAAAAATGATCATCCCCAAAACAAAACTAAACCAAAGCAAGTCTAAATTGAAACATTTATTAGACAATGAAACAGGAAAGCAACATGAAAATAATAATCTAGGAGTGCAGTTAGTACATGCAGAATGTAAGAACCTCCTTTGAATGAACAACAAGGTTTACTTGTTTAAATAAATAGTAAAGAAGTAAAAAATGATGAAGTCTATTGATTAGTAGAGACAATTCCATGTCCCTCAACAAATATGTCTTTTTTTTGTCTTCCTGTGTATCCTGATTTGATCATCAAGCCTTTCTAAAGGAAATTATCAAGCCAGACACCAGTGGCTCACACCCTGTACTCAGGAGGATGAGATCTGAGGTCTGGGTTCAAAGCCAGCCAAGGCAGGAAAATCTATCCAACACATCTCCAACAAAGTACTCAAAAAAAGAAAAAAAGCCAGAAGTAGTACTGTGGATCAAATAGTAGAGTGCTTGCCTTGAGCAAAACAAAGCTCAGGGACATTGCCCAGGCCTAGAGTTCAAGCCCCATGACCACCAAAAAAAACTAAACTAAAATTAAACTAAAAATAAAAGGAAATTAGCAGTAAATGTGAGATACTGGAATACTTTATGCATAATTATTAATAGTAATGAAGTAATGGTACTCATTTTTAGGTGTGACATTATTTTATTTATCAGAGTCTTGTCCTTCAGAGATACATAATGTTCTATCCAAGAGAAAATGATACATATTAAATTTGCTTCTAAATGACCTATGAGCCATGTGTTGATTCTGACATATGGACAGGTATTGGACACATCTGGGACCCTGGTGTTCTCTGTATGTTTATATGTGTTTAAAATTTTTCACAACCAAAATAAAAATATAATACCCATTACTGTGTCTGTATGTGCATGTGTGTGTGTTTGTGTGTGTGCATGCATACACGTGACAATACTAGAACTTGAGCTCACAACTTTGTGTTCTTGCTTAGCTTTTTTTTTTCCCTCAAGGCTGGAGCTTTAACAGTTGAGCTACACCTTCCATTTTGGCTTTTCTTGATTAGTTGGAAATAAAAGTCTCTCATATCTGTCTTCTCCAGGATAGCTGTGAACCATGATCCTCAAGAGGGAGCATTCTGAGCAGCTAGGAATATAGGCATGAGCCACCAACAGTGGGCTATGTTTCACTTTAATAAAGAAATAGCTCTCTTCCACTTAACAGTATTACCACTAGCAGTAATTTAGTTTTTGTTCTTAAAGTACACACACTTAATGCATTTTCTTAATAAATGGTTAACTCCATGTCTTACTGATTCTACCATATTCTGAGATCAAACAATGTGTTTTAATAATTAATTATCAACTTTAAAGGGTATTATTAGCCCAAAAGGTCTCAAAATTTTAGTCCAGTCTTAAAAAAAATTCTAGCAACCCAAGTGAATGGAATCCAAATCCGAATAAAGAAGGTCCTCCCTTGGGTTATTAATGCATTTATGACCCTATTCTTCATTAAGTTGCTGCCATTTTTAACAATGTTAGCTGCAGGAGACATCCAGGCAAGCATTTTCCTTGTTTTTAGCACTGCCCTTGACTTCTGTTCTCCCCTCCCATGTTTCTCCCTCATTTGAAACAATCTACAGCTTCAAAAGAATGACCTGCCTTCTGCAAATAAGTCATTGGCTCTGCCTGGCTTTCACTCTAGCTACTACTACAAGAGCAGGTGAACTGAGTCCCCCACAGAACATGGCAGTCCTTTCAATGAAACCATCACAGAGAACAATGTTGGTGTGAATCACAGATGATCAAAAATGTGACAGTTTAAAGCTTGCCTGCTAAAAATTATTCTCCCTGGAGAAATACCTGGCATTGCCTTTGTTTTTGTGCTTCTATAGTTGCCAGAGTAGGGAGAACTTACTCATTCTTCAATTTATGACATTACAGACATGAATGAATCATTCTAGTTCAAAGGAATTGGGGAATAATAGCAAAGATTTGTAGTGATGAGAAGAGTTAGAAATGTAATGTTAACGGTGTAGAATGACAAATCAAAGACAGAACAAAACTTTCTGATCTTGGTTCATGAATGCTTGCAGCAGATCACAGTCACTTAACACTCATCCAATTTTAGCTATTACAATTGAGATCACAGCAGCTGTTTTCATGCTTATACATTGCTCCACTTTCTTGTCTTTCCCTTAGAAATGTCTTAAGGATAATCTGTACTCTTTGTTTATTAATTTACCACGCTTACTGAATTAAATTTTTGCAGCTCATGGGTCACCTGCTACCCTATTGTAACTATCAGAGAGTTACCAGTGACCTATTTGAAATGTTTTCTGCTTTTTGGCTATTATCATCTTCTCTGAAGTATCTATAGCTTTGGTTAATATAGTCTCTTCCTTTTGGAAACTCCCTTTTGGCTTATGAAAGTGATATTTATTTCAAATCTAGAGATTTAAAAAGTAAAAAAAATACGTTTTTCTAATATAGCTTTGCTTAAAATGGAACATAGACAAGGAAGAGAGAACAAAGTTAGGAGTTTTCAGTACTTACCTGAATATTTCTATAAGCCATGGATAGGCACTTCTCTAGTGGTTCTATTCAGTCTACGTTTTCTATGCAAAAATATATCCTAAAATGCTATTTTCTAATCTTTCCCTTAAGATAATTGAATGCACCCTTTGAGCTAGACTTTCATCATAGAGAATTTTGTTTATAGCAACAAGAACTCAGTGGGTCAGGAAGAAGTTGCTGGTAAGCCAAGTAAAATGAAGCTTGTATGGGTAGACAGAATATTGGCCCCTCCAACTTGTCCATATCTTACCTCTTGGAATATATGAATATGTTACCTTTTATGGCAAAGGAACTCTATGGAGATAGTTTGGTTACAAACCTTGAGATGGGAAGATAATCTTGTATTATCTAAGTGAGCTCAGTGTTTACAAGGTCCATGAAAGAGAGACCAAAAAAAAAAAAAACAAAACTATAATGGTGAGGCAATGTGGAAGATTCAACTTGTTCCTGGCTTTGAAGCTGAAGGAAGGGTGGGGTTACAAGCCACAAAATAGTGAGCACCCTACAGCCTTCGAGTCAAGAAAGTGAATTTGCAAAAGCAGTAACAACAACAAAAACGCATTCTAACATGTTTTTCTAGTTGACCTTTTCCAACTTTAAAGAATTGATCTCACTGACCAGTGAAGTGTGAAAAGTGTAGATAAAGTGAAAAAGCTGAAGATGCAAAGATGGAATGAAAAACTTAATAGCTGCCTGAGATAATACTTGTAGGTCTCCACAGAATATATAGAAAATCCTTTTTTTGATTCATTTCTTCCTTTCTTTCCCTCCTCCCCCTAGGCCAGTCTAGTCTTGAACTATAAAACTCTTACCTCAGCCATATAAGGTGCTGGGATTACAGACATATGCCAACACCTCTAATTCTTGTCCATTTAGAAAATGGCCATTTTCTAATAATTAAAAAAATATTAAATAAGATTTTTGAAATCTTCCACATTACGGGAACATATTAAAATGTAATCCCTCTGGAAATCCTTACTCTCTGTTCTGTCTAGATTTCCCCTGGTTCTTTTTGAGTAAAAAAAAAGAAACCCCTGCAAATCATATCACTTTAGTAATGTCAAATTAAAAGTGATTTATGAGTTGGATACTGCTGATTCATACCCACAATCCTCTACCTTAGGAAGCTGAGCCCTGGAAAATTATGGTTTGAAGCCAGCCCAGGCTGAAAAGTCCTCAGGATTTCATTTCTAGTTAACTAGCAAAATATCCAACTTGAGGCATGGCTTAAGAAATCAAGTACCAACTGTGAAAGATGCCAGGGGAGAGAACAGGACCTTGAATGCAAGCAATATTGATGAAAGTTGGATTTCAACATTCTCTAGGTAGGTCTAATTTATTGCATCAAAGCTTTTAAAAATTATTTTGAGTGTTCAAATTTCGACTGGGTTTAGTTTAATCACATGGGAACTCATACTAGAGGAGAGAAAAAGAAAAGCCTTAAAAGTGATATGAGGACTTTGAAAGCTTTTCAATCAGACAGGTTATAAATGTTATAAGTCACAGTTATAGCTGCCCCAAAATATACCAATAATTTTAACACTTTCTGTGGTTCCAGTATCTAGCTATGAACATTGAATCACATCTAACATTCTGGATATCTGTAAGCCTTCTGTAGAAAAATCATACACATTTCTTTTGCAAATAGGACAGAATGCTGCTATTGAATTCTGATTCAGAAAGCAATATGCAATAAAATGCTTAATCACAAAAACTAGAAGCAAATCTTAAAGAACAACATTATCTCTAGGGAACAGAAATATTATTTCACTAGTATGGAACCAAGCTCTGTCATTTGTGAAACTCAAGGCTTAAAACATGGGTCTTCTTGTACACTGTGAGTAACTACCACACTATCATATCCATGAGAAAGCTATAAGAGCACCAGTTCCAAAACCTGACCCTAGAAAATGACTACATCTGCACAGCAAAGAAAGGATGGGCAGAATGTACAATTCCCCATAAATATATGTGAGGAAATAGAGATACCATTATAAGTTCAGCAATGTATTTTATATCATGCACTAAGGCAAACATAGACATACAGTGAATGGTTGTGAAGTAGCAGCAACTATTAGCAAAGTCTTGCACATACTTTGGATTATAATGACTCAATTTCCCCTGAGCCCAGACTGCATATCTGCAATAAGTTTCAGAATGGTATTGCAGCATGATCATAAACAGAAGGTAGTGAACAGAGACAAGCCTCCATTATTATCTGGGCAGCATTTGTCTTTCACTGATAAAACTAAGAACAGCAGTGTGAACATTAAAATTCCTGTGCTAATCCTTTTAGTGTTCAGGTCAGAAATCTTAAAATAAGAATTCAAACCAGAGAAGGTCACGATTTAAATTGCAGATATTCTTGACATAATCGTTTTAGAAATGCATCAAAAGCTTAAATGAAACAATATGCTGGACAAACTTCAGATCAATTTCTGCAGCCTAAACACAAATGAAATTATTTAAATGTGAACAGAATACATTTAAGTGTCTACCTGCTCAATGATCTCTGTAGGAGACTTAAAAGAGAACAGTCACATCTCAGTTAAGATGCCTGAGAAGGACAGCTGTACCTGAGCTGAAATGCACTTGGTTAGTATTACTCTTACATTTGTTTCCCTAGAGTCCTATGGAAGAGTTTAATATCCTGGATCTTCATATATTTTAAAGATCCACACCATGAAGTGTATGTGATATCATTTACTAGTCCAATTATTTTACATGTATTATTAAGCAACACATTATTCAACTGGCTAGCCTTTAATCCAGGTGTTATAATACAGTGGTGTATTTAACATTATTTTTTTCACTGGATATTTGAGAAAATAAGTATAAGAATGTTCTAGAAAACAAGTAGAAGGACCTTGTTCAACCACTTTGCAAACAGTTTGGAGCTTCCACAAAAGACTCCACATAGAGCTTCCCTATGACCCAGCAATCCCTCTTTTGGGCATTTACCCAAATGATCACAAAGAAGGTCATACCAAAGCTACCAGCACAACCATGTTTATCACAGCATTATTCACCATAGCTAAGATATGGAACCAACCCAGATGCCTCTCAGTAGATGAATGGATCAAAAAATGTGATATATATATAATAAATATTATATATATGTATATGTCATGGAATTCTATGCCTACATCAGAAAGAACGGCATCGCCCCATTTGTTAGGAAATGGAAAGACTTGGAAAAAATTATACTAAGTGAAGTAAGCCAGCCCCAAAGAAACATATGTCCCATGGTTTCCTTTATTTGCAATAATTAGTAAATGTCTAGTTCAAGCAGAAGAGGTCAAAAGATTTGTACATATAACCATATAAGATGATGTTAAGTGAAATGAACCCCAAAATAGGGACACAAGTGGATTTTTCTTTCTTACTTGCTATTGTTTTTAATGTACTTATAATGTACTATGTGATTCTTTTGTTTCTTTTGTATGTTCTTCCCTCATGCTATAACCCCTGTTTTCACTGTATCTGATTCCGGTGTCCTGCATCTTGTATATATATATTTATGATTTGGGGAGGGGAAGATATATAACAAAATGTTTTTTTATTGTGAAAATATTGTACAGAGGGGTTACAGTTACACGAGCAAGGTAATGAGTACATTTCTTATCAACCATTGTTGCCTCCTCCTTTGTTTCCCCTTCCCAACCCTTCCCATCTCCCTACCCCCTTTTATCCCTCCCTCCCCTCTCCCACACATCCCCCCATACCAAAGTTGTAAAGTTCATTTTTAGACATAATGTCTTGTACATCTCATTGTTGCAATGGGTCCACCTGTATCCCTATTTAAACAATTTGTTTTTTTTCTCTTCCCCTCCACAAATTATACCAACATCAAATATAGTGAAAACAGGGGTTATGGGGGAGGGACATACAAAGCAACAAAGAAATCATCTTCTAAATATGTTAGAAACAATCTCAAGAAAGAAAAAAAAACATTTGAATTGTTATTTTGGGGTTCATTTCACCTAACATCAACTTATCTGACTTTTTCTGATTGTCTCAGACATATAGTAGTAATTGCAAATAAGAAAAACTATGGTATCTATGTTTCTTTGGGCCTGGCTTACTTCACTTAACATAATTTTTTCCAAGTCTTTCCATTTCCTAACAAATGGGACAATGTCATTATTTCTGATGGAGGCATAGAATTCCACTGTGTATATATACCACATTTTCTTGATCCAATCATCTACTGAGAGGTATCTGGGTTGGTTCCATGTCTTAGCTATGGCAAATTATGCTTCAATAAACATAATTGTGCTGGTAGCTTTACTATGGTCTTATTTGTGATCATTTGGGTAAATGCCCAAAAGTGGGATTGCTGGGGTCATAGGGGAGCTCTATGTGGAGTCTTTTGCGGGGCCTCCATACTGCTTTCCAAAGTGGTTGAACAAGTTTACACTCCCACCAACAATGCAGTAAGGTTCTCTTCTGTCCACATCCCCTCTAGCATCTGTTGTCATTAGAGTTCTTGATTATAACCATTCTAACTGGGGTGAGGTGATATCTCAATATGGCTAGGGAGGTTGAGCCATTTCTTCATGTGTCTATTGGCCCTCCTTCTTTCCTCTTCAGAGAAGTTTCTGTTTAAGTCTTTAGCCCATTTATTTATTGGACAGTTGTTTCTTTAAGGATTTGTTGTTGGGGATTTAATTTTTTGAGTTCCAGGTATATTTTAGATATGAGATCCTTGTCTGTTGTATGGCTAGTGAAGATTTTCTCCCAATCCGTGGGCTTTCTATTGATCTTGCTAGCTATGCCTTTGCCATGCAGAAGCTCTACAATTTCATGCAATCCCATTTGTCCAAACTTTCTTTGATTTATTGTGTTTCCGGTCTCTATTCAGAAAATTTCGGCCTGTGCCAAGGAGACCTAGGGTTTCTCCTATTCCATCCTGTAATGTTTTAAGAGTGTCTGCTTTGACTCTGAGGTCTTTGATCCATTTGGAGTTGATAATGCTTAAATAAGGATACAGGTCGACCCATTGTAACAGTGAGGTGTACATGACACTATGTTGAAAACAAACTTTACAATTTTGGGTGGGGGCGGTGGGGAGGGAGGAGTTAGGGAGGTGGGAAGGGAAGGGAGAGTAGGGAAAAACAAAGGAGGAGGTAACAATGCTCGATAGGAAGTGTACTCATTATTCTACTCATGTAACTGTAACTCCTCTGTACAGTATTTTTACAATTAAAAATATATCTGAAAAAAAGAAATACTAGTTTTTAGATATGTAGCATCTATCTAGCATGTAGGAAAAGTTAAGTGAATATTAGCATTACTAATGATATGATCTGAGTGTTCTGTCCATCTTGATTATAGCACTTTCCTTTTGTGACATCCTGCTGTTGTTGTCATTTATTTAAGCCTTTCTTTTATTTGGTAAAATGTCTTAAACTTAGGATATAGATATATGATTTTAAAAAGTAGGAACCCTATATATTCAATTTCATATTCACTAACTCATTAGTATAGTAGCTGACATGTGAAAAAATGTAATAAAATAAAGTCTCTGAAAAGCAAATATTTTAAAAATAAAATAACTATATGAAATTCTCAATTCTATCTCTGAATGTTGTCTTTTTGAATATAAATGTAGTTATATTTTTACCAGCATTTTTCAAAATTAGTTCTTTAATCTTCAAAATTTAGGAACGGACATGATGACATTATTCTCACTTAAAAACAGTCAATATCAGCAGAGAATAAGGAGGTTTTATATCTTTATTGATGCGGAACCTGAATCATGGGTGATTTTACTCAACATAACTTCTAAACTCCCCTCAGTCTTTCTTTCTTTCTTAAAAAGTTTTATTAGCACAACTTAATTGTACCATAGGTTTCATTGTGATACTTAAATTAAAATTTGACCAAATTAAAAAAAAAAACAAGTAGAAGGATAAAGCCATGTCAGTGACTTTGGGAATATCAATTAAGACAGAGAACACAGCAACTCTAAAAGGTCAGATGAAGAAACACTCTTGTCTCATCCTAAAACCATTGGTATTATGAGAATCCAATAAGGAGCAGCAGATCCATAGATGAGCATATGGGAGAAGCCCAAGAGATAGGTCAGTGAGTTGCAAAGAATGGAATAAGTGTATCAATTTCATTCTGTAGAGTTGGGATGACAATGGAAGATTTTTGAGCAATGGGGTTGTGAGATCTAATTTGTGTTTTTTTCATTGCCCTACTTCCTGCTTGGATATGGGATATGGGCAGAGAAAGTGGAAATGGAGGTGAAGTTCCTGGGCTCTCTAGCAGTTCTATGAGCAAGTCCTATGATGGTGGCTTAGACTGGGGTAAGAATGGTAGAGGTGACACATGGTAAACTGGAGTTGTATTGTGTAGTTGAAGTTTACAGGACCTTATTAAGCAGCACATATGGGACACAGTAAAAATTAGTCTCCTGGTTTTATTTGTTTCTGAACAGATAAGTTAAGAATGGTGTTGATAACTGAGAGAAGCATATGATTTGAGAAGAAAGATCAAGACTTCTGAGTTGTAAGGTTGGTGATGCTCCACTAGACATCCAAGTGGAGCTGCTAGTTGGCATATAGAATCCAGATACCTTGCAGTATCTGGACAATTTCTAAATTTTTCCTTCTTCATTTTTTTCTCAGTCTCATCAATGAATATAAATAATATGCTTTCTTTGTACAGCAGTGATGGTTACAAGACAGAATTCACATGAAATGCTTAGAGCAATAACTGGCCAATTTTAAGGATAACTAAATATTATTTATCATAAGCTACAATATTTTTACCTACTTTCTGGATGTAAGTTATTACTGCTCTTATTTTCCCTTTAATGTAACCTTAAAATGGAAAAAAATATATTCACATCTACAGTGTCTTGAAACTTTTAATTGAATGAAAAGGATAATGAGAAAAATTACATTAAGGGATAAATATTTCCTAACTGGAGATAAATTCTATGTAGGTCTTTACTCTTATGTATCCTGATAATTTATCTGCCAATAGTTATATATCTTATGGTTAGTTTTGTATTATCATTATTATTACAATATGTAGAGTATATAAAAAGTTATTGTAAATGCAATGGTCAGACTACATGTCAAAATTTATTAAATTATAGACAGAAATCTATCATCCAGTTAGAAAAGTCATATTACTGCAAGGCACTAGAAGTCAGAATTCACTGTGGTTCCCTATTCTGTCTAATCCTTGCATTTTAGAGTATCTACCACTCTGAGGTCTGATAGCCAACATATGTTCTATGAGATCATATGTTTGCAAATTAATTTTTAAATAACTACACTTCAAAGAGTATTTGGTTACATAAAGGAAACTGTTAACTTGTAGTTAGAACAAGATATGAACTTTATATATAGTGTGCTCCTAAAGTAAAATGCTGGTGTGATTATGTGTGTTTGCAAGATAAATCAAAGAAAATAGTTCCAAATAATAATACCATCAAAAGTTGATAGGAAGTCTTAGATTATAAATACAATTCATGAGGAAAACTAGTAAACATTGATGTGATTGTTCTCACACAGAGGTAAAACTTCCAACATGCATATGGGGAAATGATAAATAAGAAAGTTCCTATACAAAAAATTAATGTTTTAAGAATAAAAATTTAAAGTATGAATTTTAATTCATATTCAAAATAGTAATACATAATTATTCTAGTGATAAAGAAAAATGGATACTTCATAAAATGCTCATTTATACAGGCATTGAGTCCACTAATAAATTTGGAATTTGAAGTTTTAGTAAATATCAGGAGAATGAAAGCAAGTCTTAGTACAATCAATATATGCTAGAAGTGGCTGTAGGAACTGGCTAGGGACAAAAATGTCTCTGTTGTAATTCTAGGCAGAACTATTCATATGTTTATATGATAAAGCCATACTTTATGCAAATAATAAAGTAGTCCAGTTTAACACCTGTCTCTTTCTGGCTTACCTTTAACCTCTCATAAATGATATATTTTAGAAGGATGAGGAAAAAATACCCAGGACTTAGTGTCATTAACACATTGCTGTGTCTCTCCAATCATGTTCCAAGGTTTGCATACTTCAAATGGGTGTTCATTGTTGCTCATCCTTGTGACAGCACATTGTTAAAAACTTATTATGTACCTCTCAGAACATGCCTAATTAAGATCAAGAAATATTGGTAGAAAGATTTTTAATATGTCCTCTTGGCCCCATAAATATGCAATCTAAACTATATTCAGCATCTCCTATGGAGTGATTCATTTATTACAATGACAAAGATATACTGACACATCATATTCATCTCAAATACTTTGTTTTTTTCTCGGTATACATTCTGTGCATCAGAATATTTAATAGCATAATAGCATGTATATTTTATTACAGTAAAAGACAGAGGATTTTTCACCACACTATAAATGCTTGTGTTGGACTTACTAACCTTTTTTATCATGCAATTCCTGACTAATTTTTAAGAAATAGTGAAAATGTTTGTCATTTATCATAAGTTTATGAAATGATTGGATGACTGTAATGGATGTCAGAAAAACAATCTGAAATATCCAGAAGCAGTGGTATAGGAAGCATAACTTGTTTCGGTGATTTTTCATGGCTTCGATATGATGTGATTCCTACAAACTTGGTTCCATGCTCATGTTGCTTTGGGGAAATTTCTGGAAATTTAAGATATAGAGTCTCATGGAAGGAAGTGGTCACTGATGGCGGTATTGTCTCCTAGGCTTTTCTTTGTCGCTCTGACTCCTGTCTAACATGAGGTGATCCAATTTGCTCCATGATATGGTCCCCACAATAACATGCTCTGCCCCATCAGAGCCCCAATGCCCTAGAGCTGGATGACCCTAAACTTTTAGCATGGGACAAAATTAATCTGGTATTTGATCACATTGACAAAACAACCTGACTTACTTGACTAACATAGTGACAAAATTAGAACCCCCATGAAGTACTTGTACAATATACCTGCATACATTCATTCATGCATACATACATACATACATAATACCTACACATAATATGGTGTCACATTGCAGATAGAGTGTTTTATTCCACATACCCAATTAGACTATAACTCCTTTTTATCTTAATATAAACTCAGATTGTCTAGGTACTTGTGTAAAGTAGCTGCAGAATGATTAGCTGAAATCTAATATGGCTAATAGAGGCAGTATGAGAGCTACTTAGCAGAACTT
The DNA here is from genome assembly GCF_000151885.1 of Dipodomys ordii. Lineage (NCBI taxonomy): Eukaryota > Metazoa > Chordata > Mammalia > Rodentia > Heteromyidae > Dipodomys > Dipodomys ordii. The sequence goes on along the minus strand of NW_012267313.1, from coordinate 3,311,677 downwards.
TCTGCAAAGTCTATTATGTGAACTAAAATAGAATGTAAACGAACTATTGTAAATCAAGTTTGTCACTAGCTTAATTTTCTTGAGCATATTCTAAAATCAGGAGAGAAATCACCTTCTACCCATTTCTTAATTTCTATAAATCATCTGTTAAACCTTTCTATACTTCCAAAATCATTATGTAAATAAACTGTGCTTATATTGATGGATGAAAATGTTTATCATTTTGAATGAATTGATTGAGCCAATGAGGAAGTTGATAATGCCAATGCTATAATTCTATTTAAATATTACTATTTACTAATTGTGCATTCCAACCTAGTACTGAAAGATTTCAGCATGGAAATAATGGAGGTCATGAAGGCGGACGGCTTAATTAACTACTTACCTGTATTTTGAAGTTTATTCATCTTCGCCTCCTCATTTGCACCTGACTTATTTTATTGATAAATCATAATGACCCAATGCAGAGAGGCAATTGCTCATTAGTGTTTTGGACCAATTTCCTTCCTTGTACTATATTTCTTTTATTTGTGTTCATTATTTCAGCTAATTTGAGATTAATCTAAAATGAGCTTCCTACAGCCAACTTGGCAGAAAAGCAGCATTAAAATAATTTATTTACACAAAGATTCTGGAAATACAAAAGTAAGGTATTTTGACAGAGGAACAGAATTACATTTAATCTTAATCATGACCTGGCCAATAAGCAAAAGATGTTATAATCTAATACTTCTTTGTATAATTTTATGGACTATGATCTCAATTGAAAAAAAAGTACAGTGCCAACATTTGTGTCTTTAAATGAATAAATTAAACATGGGTAGGTGGTGGGGTGGTAGAAGCTCCCAAATTAATTCTCTCTGTTTACAGCCATTTGACTTGTATTAAAGAGGAAAAAAGATGCTACTCATTGATGTCAGGTTGTTCAGGGTTTGCTTTGATGATTTGGTATTTCTACTTCTGAAAAGGTGTTGTGAGAATCAGAGCTTACCCCTATCAGTTGCTGCACTGTCGAAGTAGACACTTCCCTCATATGGATGTGGTTTATCTATCACTTCTGAATTTGGAAGGCCTGGGAATCAATTCTAGGTTCTCTTTTTTTTTTTGTCTGTTTTTTTTTTTTTTTTTTTATTGCTGGCAGTAAGACTTGAGTTTTCTTGGCTTGTTTGCTCATAGCTCATCATCTACTACTTGAGCCATGCCTGGCTTTTTGGCTAGCTAATTGGAAATGGAATCCCATGGTTATTTTTTCTGTCTAGGCCTGCTTTGTAACCCTCCACATCTCAGCCTCCTGAGTAGTTAGGATTACAACGTGACCTATCAGGGCCAAGTGTGGGCCCTCCTCTTTTTTTTTTGGTTGGTCATGGGGCTTGAACTCTGGGCCTAGATGCTATCCCTCAGTGATTCAGCTCAAGGCTAGTGCTCTACCACTTAAGCCACAGAGCCATTTCCAGTTTTCTGAGTGGTTTCTTGGAGATAAGAGTCTCACAGATTTTTCCTGCCCAGGCTGGCTTTGAACAGTGATCGTCAGATCTCAGCCTCCTGAGTAGCTAGGATTACAGGCATGAGACTGTTGCCAGTGAAATCCGAGTTCATATAATTTCTTCCAAGATTCTCCCTCAACTTCAGATTTTTAAATCTTTTTGCCAGCTTAATATTTCTACATAAGTGATCAATGTGCATTTGAAATATACCAAGTTAAAGGAAGACCTGAAGTACCTAAAAAACTAGTACATAAAGCATCTAAAATACCTAAAGTTCTAGTGTCTAGAGCCTGCACCTGTATCAGTCTACTGTCAAAGCAAAATTAATTTTGTCAGATGAAGGATATTATATCTCTCCTATGATTTTTCAAACTATAAATCAGGTGAATACAGTTTTTTTTGCCTTCAACTTCTCCAAGAGACAAAAGTCTTAAAAACTAAATAATATACTAAAAACAGCAGTTTAAGTTATCAGAAGAACCAAGATAGCAGATTTAAGCAAAGATAAATCAAGAAAACAGCAGCACTTTCCTCTCTGTATAGATAACAATCTCTTCTATCAATTTGCCAAAAGGTGATGGGGTGTCACTGATATGCCATAGCCTAGAAGGTCACCAGTCTCATAGTAATAAACCTTGAAATTCAGGGCCAAGCACTAGCTTGGCTAGGATCTAAAAGACTACAATACATAGAGAAATGGGTCTTTTGTTTTCTTTCTTTTTTGTGTGTGTGTGCAGATCTTGGGGATTGAACTCAGGACATGGGTACTGTCCCTGATCTTCTTTTTGTTCAAAGCTAGTACTCTACCACTGAGCCACTGCTCCACTTCTGGCTTTTTCTGAGTAGTTTATTAGAGGTAAGAGTCTCACAGACTTTCCTGTGTGGGCTGGCTTTGAATCCTGGTCCTCAGATCTCAACCTCCTGAGTAGCCAGGATTACAGGTGTGAGCCACCAGCACCTGACTAAGGGATCTCTTATCTTTTGAGCTTTTACCTTTAAGAGATAAGATACATTTTGAGTATTGACAATAAGTATCTGACAAAAATTAACTCATGATGTAGGAAAAATATCAGCAGGTTTTGGGAAAATCTCAGAAGCATTTGAATGTCAAGTTCAACCAGAAAGGGGAGGTTCTAATAAACTAACAGGGCTTCTCACTGATGTGTTAAAAACCTGTCCTCAGGATTGAACAGCACCAGCACAGCTATCTGAGCCCTGACCAGGCCATGAAAAATCTAAACAGCTAGAATGAAGGCCATCTCACCCTATTCTGGTACCTGGAAGAATAAGAAGCTCTATTAAAAGAAAATAACAATATCCAGAATTCTTGTAAATTTTTAGACACAATGTACATTAATCATAAGCTATTAGCTTGTCATGAATCCACATATCAAAAATGGAAAAAGAAGACAAGCAATACAGACTCAGGTGATTGTAATGCCCTAGATATGACACACATAGTTAAAAACAACTTATTGTTATGCTACATATGACCACATGGAGATGGCATCTTCCATCCATTTTCTGAACTACAAATGGAGATTTAGAACTGAAAATATAATTAATACAAATAACTTTCAATAAATATGTTCAATAAAGCAAGAACAAAACTATTCTGTTAAAATCAGGCCACCAGGAAGTGAACAGACTGAAGAAGGGTCAATAGCGAAGAGGTGAATGAAGCACACAGGATGTAAAGTCCATGACGTGCAAGGCAACATGTGTAACGAGTCTCCAGACAAGAGGAGAGAAAGAACAGACAGCAAACGGATTTGAAGAAATATACACTGAGAATTTTCCCAAAGTGGTGAAAAAAGTTCAATCCACAGAATCCAGAAACCAATAGAGCCATCCCCTGGGGTGCCTGCAGTAACCTCCATATGCCTAAGATAAAGACAATGAAAGTACCAACACTTTGTTTTCAAAGGAACAGCAGGGAAAGCTTTTTCTGACTTTACATCACAAACACTGAAAGCCAGGCAATAATATTATGACATCTTTAAAGTGCTGGAGAAAACATTGTACATTTAATGGGAAGGAAATAAGGCATTTCAGGCTGTGTGTAGTGGCTCATGTTTGTAATCCTGCTACTAAATGGTGATTTGACATGATCAATGATAATTGATGTCAGCCTAGGAAAAGAAATGTTAGCTCAGGTCCCCATCACAATAAATAAGTTTGTTAGATTGATTCATGCCTGTAATTCAACTATGGAGAGACTCAGAAAAGTATCTCTATTTGAGGCTAGACATGATATTATCTGAAAAGAATAATGGTTAAAAATGCAGGGGTGTACATACATGATAAGAGTGCTTGCCTAGCAAGTACAAACCTAGAACTACCAAGAAGAGACGGAGCGAGGGAAGAAAGGAGGAAGGAAGGAGGAAAGGAAAGAGCAGAGGGAGGAAAAAGTCACATAGATTCACATATTATTGTTATATGTACTATTTGTATAATAACGTGTCTATTACAAGTATAGTATATTCAAATATAATATATATGTATAATATATACAGGTCTATGTGTATATACAAGTATAATATATGCATACATATAAAAACATTAAGAATCAAATGACAAAAGCATACATTATTTTCCCCAAATGAAGAAGTGTGACTGCCCTATTTGTGGAGGTATCTTCAGGCAGCTGTGCACACTGTCCACATTTAGTTTCGAGGGGAAGTCCTCCACAGGCTTCCCATAACAGAAATAGATTTAAAATGGAGGGATTTAACGGATCTTTTCCCAGAGACTTTGAAAAACAGAGAGATCTCTTCTCTGTCTCTTACTTTTGCTTTTAAAGAAACCATCCTATCCTTCAATACGGGGCTTCTAGGAGCCTTGTTCAGGGCAGACACCTTGACAGAAAGGGAACCTGCATCTCCATGTGATCACTTTTCAGTGTTGCTACCCTCTAACATATCGGCATTTTTAATCAAAATGGATGGCCAATGGGGACACCTGTTTAAACGGCAACATAACAGCATCATGGTGTTTTTTACATCATTCTTAAACTTGGAAACAATTGAACAAGCAGAAATGAAACAGGACTCTCATCACGATAGACCTCATGACAAAGGGATAACGGATGTACTTAAACGTCCTTCCATGTAAAGCCACACATGTGACAGCCACACAGAATGACAAGAGTGATATTCAGTGCTCATTTAGAAAAGAGAATGGTGGAAAGAATTTGGCCTTATGATTCCTAAAAATTACGTATTTCAGCCTTCTAAACTTTCAGTGTTGAAATTCTAACTTCTCACTTGATGGTATTAAGGCTGAGGGCAGGCGACAGTGCCTTCATTCATGACACTGGTGTCCTCATTAGAGGGACTCCAGAGAGTTCTCATGTTCCCTGCCAGCTCTGCTGTGTGACATTACAGCAAGCAGGTGGCTGTCTGTGAGGTAGGAAATAGGCCCTCTCCAAACATCCAATTTGCTAGTTAGAAAAATAAAGCAAGAAAGTGGTTCAGAAATGGACTCCCATGTGAAATACAATGTCAAGAAGATCCTTGCTGAGGTGATATTTAAAAAATAAAACAAAACATTAAAAACAACAGCAAGAAAGATTAAATCTCTTGTGTCCCTATCTTGGGGCTCATTTCACTTAGCATCATCTTTTATGTTCATATGTACATAGCTTTTGACCTTTTCTGCTTGTCCTAGACATAGACTAGTTATTACAAATAAGGGAAACCATGGGACCTATGTTTCTTTGGGCCTGGCTTACTTCACTTAATATTTTTTTCCCAAATCTTTCCATTTCCTAACAAATTGTGTTTTTATTTGTTTCTTTTGTATGTTCTTCCCCCAGGGTATAACCCCTGATTTCAGTGCCCTTCATCTTATATATACATTTTTCTAATTTGGGGAGGAGAAGGGAAATAACAAAATGCTTAAATAAGGATACAAGTTGACTCATTGTAACAATGAGACGTACAAGACACTATATTGAAAATGAACTTTACAACTTCGGGGGTCGGGTGGGGAGGGAGAAGTTGGGCAGGTGGAGAGGGAAGAGATGGAAGGGAAAAACACAGAGGGGGTAACAATGCTGGATAAGAAACATACTCATGGGGCTGGGAAGATGGCTCGTGGTAGAGTGCTTGCCTTGCATGCCTGAGGCCCTGGGTTCGATTCCTCAGCAGCACATAAGCAAAAAGAAAAAAGCCAGAAGTGGCACTATGGCTCAAGTGGTAGAGCACTAGCCTTGAGCTGAAGAGCTGAGGGACAGTGCCCAGGCCCAGAGTTCAGGCCCCACGACCGGACCCAAAAAAAAAAAAAAAAAAAAGAAACATACTCATTACCTTTCTCATGTAACTGTAACCCTTCTGTACAATATTTTTACAATAAAAATATATACTAAAAATAAAGCAAAACAAAACAGCAACAACAACAATAACAAAGATAAGACAACAGCTCAAGTGAAAAATGGGGAAATAATTCCAATTGTAAGGAAATAGAAAATTTAAGGACTCTAATGCAGGAAAATACCAAATGCAGGATTTGACAGAATCCCATTTCCCAAATTTAATTTTAATTAATTTTTAATTTTAATTTTAATTGCCTGTGTTTTGGAGGTTATGTAAAAGAAAGAAAGATCATTGCTAATATTGTCATTGCATTTTCCCCCATGGTTATTTTATTCTATGTTTTTCTAGATTTTCAGTTGGTGTTTACAGATACTGTGATAAGGATCTATTTTCAGTTTTCTGTGTGCAGATATCAAGTTTTCCAACCCTCATTCTTGAAGAAAGAGTCTTATAGGCACTTTGGTTAAAATTGTCTTATTGGCACTGTAATTGAAAATTAAATGATTATAAATACGTGGATTTATTTTGGGACTCTAATTCTCTTTCTTTGGTCTATGGATCTGTTTTTATGCTAGTAACATACTGCTTTGAATTTTATAGCTTTGTAGTGTATTTCCAAGTCAGATACTGTACTGCCTCCTTCTTTCTTTTCCTCAGAATTGCATTGGTTAGTCAGGTTCTTTGGCTGTTTCATATGAAATTTTGAATTTTTAAATAAAAATTCTATAAAATATTATTGGAATTTTAATAGGGAAGTTTTTATTTTTTTTCAGTTGTGGGACTTGAACTCAGGGCCTGGGCACTGTCCCTGAGCCTCTTTGTGCTAGTGCTAGTGTTCTACCACTTGATCCACAGTGCCACTTCTGGATTTTGAGTGGTTAATTGGAGATAAGAGTCTCATGGGGACTTTTCTGCCTGGGCTGGCTTCGAACCGTGATCCTCAGATCTCAGCCTTCTCAATAACTAGGATTATAGGCATGTGTCATCATCACAAGACTGGGCTATTTTTTTTTGCAATATAAATTTTTGTAATCAGTATAAGTAGAATATCTTCCCATTTGTGTCTTCTTCAATTTATTTAACTCATTTTAAGAAAGAATTGTTAGTGTATAAGTCATTTGCTTCCTTGGTTAAATGTATTCCCAAGTGTTTTATTTATTTATTTTTGTGTAATGCCCAGGACTGAACTCAGGGCCCAGGTACTACTCCAGAGCTTTTTTGCTCAAGGCTAGTACTTTACCACTGAAAACACAACTCCACTTCCAGAGTTTTGATGATTAATTGGAGGTAAGAGTTTCATGGAATTTCATGGCTCAGCTGGCTTGGAACCATGTATTTCAGACCTTGGTCTCATGAGAATCTAGGATTACAGATAGGAGCCACCAGCATCTACAAGTGTCTGGAGGTTAAACTTATGATCCAACTTTTGCTAGACTAGCACCTACCACTTGAGCCACATATTCAATCATTTTTACTGAATTTGTTTATTAGTTTAGTGTCATCTTTAAGGTTTTGTAAGAACATCAACATGTCCCATGTAAAGAAATAAAACATTTTTCATCTTCAACCTAGATATGTTTTATTTTTCTTGTATAATTGTTCTGGTGGAGATTTCCAAAAATAAGTTTACTTGGAAATGATCATCATGGGCATCTTTTTCTTGCTTCTTATCCTAGAGGGAAAAAAGTGTTCAACTTTTAATCCTGAGAGATTAGTTATGAATTTATCATGCATGGCCTTCATTACGCTGAGGTACCTCCTACTTTACAAAAATTGTTGAGAGGTTCTAGGATAAAAAGAAAATGAAAGGGCTGGGAAGGTGGCTCAGTGGTAGAGAGCTTGCCTTGCATGCATGAGGCCCTGGGTTTGATTCCTCAGCACCATTTAAGCAGAAAAAGCTGGAAGTGGCACTGTGGCTCAAGTGGTAGAGTGCCAGCCTTGAGCTGAAGAGCTGAGGGACAGCGGTCCAGGCCGAGTTCAGGACTCATGACTCACAAAAAAAAAGAAAAAAGAAAAAAAAAGATAAGGACATGAACTTTGTCAAATTCTTGGCCTCCTGAGATAATCACAAAATTTTAATCCTTACTTTGTTACTATGATATGACACATTTATAAATTTATATGTGATAAACCATTCTTACATCCTAGGAATAAATTCCACTTTGCAATGATAAATGATTCTTTTAATATGTTGTTGAATTAGACTTGCCAGTACAGTTTTTGAGATTACTCAAAATTATTGTCTTGTAATTTTCTTTTCTTTGGGTTTGTTATCAGATTGATGCTTACCTCATAAAAAGTATTTAGAAGTATTTCCACTTGTTTGATTTTTTGGAAGTTGTTTAAATGGGACAATTATTAATTATTCTCTAAATGTTTGGTACATTCATCAGTGAAGCTATCACGTTCTAGACTCTTTCAATATGAAACTTTAGATTGTGATTCAATCTCTATGTCTATTTTAGTGACTTACTCAGGTTTTCTATTTCTTCAGTACTTAGTCTTGGTAGTATATGTATCTAAAAATGTATCCATTTCTTCTAGTGCCACATTTTGTTCATAATCATCTCTGATCTTTATGTATCTGTGGTATCAGATGACTCTTCTTTTTGTCTTTATTCGTCTCCTATTTTTCTGTTTCTCCAGCTAAAGGTTCTCCTTTTTAAAATCTCCTTTTTAAAATTCATTGCTATGTTTTTGTCTTTAATGTTTCCTCACTTCTCACTGAAGGCTTCAATGGTTTGTTTGGTTTATTCTTTGTTTTATGTTTATGTTTGGTGGGGATGGTGGAGAAAAGAAAGGCCCTATGCTTGGGACTGTGCTGCTTCTTCCTTTTATTTTATTTTATTTTTTTGGCAATAGGGCTATTTGCTATTAAGTTAGCTTGACAGCCTTTATGACGTTTTTGACTGTTATTTATATCTAAAGGTATGTTATTTTTGAGTAAATATCTATTTCTGAATTCTTTTATCTAAGATCAGAGATTAGTATCTTTTATTTGTTCAATAAATGTGACATACAGGTAATATATTAAAAGACATATACGACAATTAGTGGAAGCTTTAACCAATTCCAAAATAACCCAAAACAGAATGCAAACAATGGATGGAGCTTATTTTTGATCCAACCAGCTATTCTTCTTTTGATTGAAGAATTGAGTCCATTAAATACTTAGTGTTATTATAGAGATGTGTGTCATTTCCTGCCATTTTCTTGATTTCCTATATTTTGGGTTTTTTTTTGCCTTTTCTGTGTTTACTAAATTGATCTTCTAGTGAGTTTCATCCAATGTGTTTTATTTTCTTTTGATTGTTTTCTTCAGATTATATTCCTCCATTTAGAATTCTTTGTACTGATGGTTTAGTGATCATGAATTCCTTCAATGTTTGTTTGTCATGTGTTGGTCATAGAAGGTTTTGGTTTTACCATCTAATGTAAATGATAGTTTCCCTGGGTAGATCAGTTTGGGTAGGCAGTATTGATCAACAGTGCTTGGATTATATCATTCCTCTCCTTGTAGTGAGGGTTTGTGTGGAAAGGTCTGCAGTGATTTTGATTGTCTTTCCATTGTAATATAGCTCCTGGGCATATGGATTAGTGGTAGAGTGCTTGCCTAGCATGCATGAAGCCCTGAGTTTGGTTCCTCAGTACCAAATAAACAGGTAAAAGAAAAAGCTGGAAGTGGCACTGTGATTCAGTGGTAGAGTGCTAGCCTTGAGCAAATGAGGCTCAGGGACAGTACCCTTGCCCTGAGTTCAAGCCCCATGACTGGCTTATTCTTGAAGTAGAATATTAAATTGTTTATTTCATACCTTTTTCTTTTGGATGCAAGTATCTATTGCTATTGATATCCTTTTTGAATAGCTTTTTCTGCATCTTCTATAATTTGCTATGTTATCTCTTTGTCTCAAAGTTTTATTTTTGTCTTGTTACTTTGTTTTTGGCCACTGTTGTTCAAGAATATTTTATTTAAGCTTTATATAGCTTTAAACTTTCCAAAATTCCTCCTTGAACAAAGCTGCTTTTAACAGAAATTAATAAGGAGAATGTGACAATAACTTGATATAAAAGACAAACTTTTTTCCAAAATTGATATTTTAATCACTCAATCTACATTTAAATGAAAAACACTTTGAATGAATCATTGCGATGTACTTTATGTACTTTCATTAGAGAGGATTCAACTATTACATTAATAATTGTAATCAGAAAATGTACTTTATGCTGACATATAGACTCTAAATATATAGCAATATGTACATAGAAGCACTAAACTTTTAAACATTACTCCTATTTAAAATTAGTAACTGGCAACATGGTCAGTCAGCAGTGGCTCACACCTGTAATCCTAGCTACTCAGTAGGTTGAGATCTGAAGATCCCAATTCAAAGCCAACCCAGGCAGAAAAGTTAATGAGACTCATTTTTAACTAACCACCAACAAAACAGAAGCAGGAATGTGGTTCACATGGTAGAGTGCCAGCCTTGAGCATAAAAGCTAAGGTCTTGAGTTCAAGCCCTAGGACCAACATAAATAAAATAAATTTGTCAATGTATCTCATTAAATATTCTCTATAAGGCAATAAATAAAATCTCTAGGTAAAGAACGTATAGAGTATGATATCTGTAGCTCTGAGACAATTTTTTTATGATAAATGCATGTTTAGATGTGAGAAATAAGAAAGGAGGTTAAGTCAATTATTTATGAAGGTACATATGACTCCTACATCTTTTGATTATCTAGAAGTGAATGGACTTCAAGAGATATTAACAGATTGATTATACTAAAAAGCTACTTCTTTGGTACATTTTTCTCATCTCTTAATATGTTTTTTCCTTTAAATCAAAGATCAGTACTGAAAACATGGACAGATTAAAAAATACATATTCTCATTGTATCCTGAGGGAAATAGATTGAAACAGACTATTTTTGATATTCTATGAACCTTTGAGTTATTCTTACAGTATTTGAAATGGCTGTGTGCTATTTGCCATAATATTTAATCTATGTATACACATTTCTAAAATACTTAAGCTTGTATTCAAGTTTATGCAGCTTCTAGCCTAATAGTCATAATTTCCAGATGGAGTTTAACTGTTATATTTCTATTATCATAATTTTAAATTTGTTGCCACAATATTGTAATATTTATTCTGCTAATCTAGCTGTTGAGGCACAGCATGATTAAATCATTGGCTCAAGATACACTCTGAGTAAATGCAAAAATAAAAAAAATCCCTTAATACATTTCTAAAAACAATCTGCTTATAAAATAAGGAGCTATATTTTCTTGCAAGTAAATTGTTGTGTTTTTGTAGTGCTTGTCTTAAATGTTAAAATGTGAACAAAAGTTTCCTATATATAATATTCAATTTCATTAATAAAGACAATCAAATGATTTCTGTATATATTTAAAATAGTAATTTATTAAAAGTATCTCACAGAGTAGTCAAGAATATGTTAACAAAGACATTGGTACCTGTCAAAAGTCATATATTTCATAACAAAAGGAGCTATTAAATGGGCAAACTTCTTAATTAATCAATGACAACTATATATTTAGAGATATTTGTCTATTATCCCATAAATAACTTAGATTCCCAGATGGATAATAATTCACATTATGTTACTAAACTCTTAATACTTCAGGCTATATGCAACAGGAATAATATTTCTATTTGCATAAGTAAAATGCATTAAAATATGCCAATATTTTATTGGTGCCAATGCATTAAAATATGCCTTTCTATGCCTTTCCCTCATTTCTGAATAAGTCCTATAAGATGTCCTACAGTTGCATATTCAAATGAGAAGTACATAATACTTTCTTATCTGGGAAATTCTATTTTATCACCTAGTTATAAAACCTGGTCAATGTTTTACATCATAAAATAATTGACTGAATTAAAATCTTGAGTCAAGTGGAAATTAGTTTTTCTTTCATATTGTATGTTATATAATTGACATTTTGGAAATACATGTTAAGTTGACTTGCAGGAAGAGGAACAAGTGAATGTTAAAGATGTGGACAGACAGCATCCTGTAATGTAAGACCATTTGAACACATATTCTCTGTACCAATACTACTTAGTGAATACCAGACTTTGGAGTTGGTCAGCCTTTGATTATGTACAGAATTTCAACACTTGTTTTGATCACTGAACTATAGTAGATGACCTGGAATAGTCACTTATCTTAAAGCTATTAATCTATCCTGGGAACAAGAAAACAGAGAAACAAATTCACATAGTTCTTAAGATACAGTCTGGGAACTGATTAGCGAGGATGCAAAACAAATGTAGGAAAACACAACTGCCTTTCTCAAAACATATGAGCATTTTGATGAACTCTTTCCCTCACAAAATTAATGACAGTTGAGTTGTTTAGAAATGATTTATTAAAAACTTGTGATGGTACCATCCAGTTCTAAGTTAGAAGGAAAAAATGCTTCTATATTTGATAACAGATAAATAACACTGTGGTAGAGCTCAAAGGGTAGTTTAGATGATTTGTGCAAATGATATTAATAATTGGCTGCCTTTCTCTATGTGCAATCTGAAAGAGTAAGTGGAGAGGAAACCAGAGCAATAAACCATCACTATGTATTGATTTCTTATCCTGGAAGATGGTCTGAGTCAATAGACAGCAGGCTCATTCTTGATTTGGGAAGACAGACTTCTAATGAGCACATGGAAGGACAGAACTATGATCAATAAAGGGCCAAGCTGTCCTAATCCAGAGAAGGAGAAAGTCCATTTTGAGGGCAGGGTCCCCCAGGGAATTCATGCACAAGATTAATTGACCTAAAGCATGAGGAATCAATGTGGTTGTTTGCCCCTGTCATTCCCAGACAATGGTCTGAGATTTCTTGGGAAATATCACTTAGGCAGGATTGACATTGGCAGCTGTTATAGGGAGAAATAAATCCATGCTGGATGGCAACCTAGCTGTAGCACTGCACCCCAACAGCAACTCAGTTGCTGAAATACTAAGGAACCCCCCCATGGGAAGAAGGAGAGCTTGCTATGAGACCTCACAGTTTATTCCCTCCCCAAACAGCTATTTATGGCTCTTGAATGTGTGCAGTTCTCACCAAAACTATCCAGGATTCTAGAAGAGAATGTGTGCCTGGTGTCAGCCTAGCCCACTGGCTGGTGCTTCCACACACAGCAGGTCACAGGACAACCATGCTCTGTGCATTGTGTGCTGCCTATCATTAAAGTCACGGTCATTCCCCTTCATCAGCCTAAACTCCTTTGCTGGGCTGTGTACACACAGATCCAGGGAGAAGTGAATAAATACTTTTTCTGTCTTGATACTAGAAAATGGAAGAGAAAACCTGCTGAATTAAAGAGGTTATCTAAGTTCAAACTTCCCCACCTCAGTTTTTGGCCAATTAAAGTAACCTTTGTATTTGGAACAATCACAAAATATGGAAACGTTTTCAAGTTCCATCATAAACCCATTTACAAAACGAAATAATTTCTGTGATGGTGATTCTTGATGAATAATTTTAGCTTAACTTAAATACTGTGAAGACAAACATTCTGAATGAATCGCACCTAGGCCTATACAACACAAAATCCAATGAGTTCCAGCATAAATTCATTTAAGACTTACTACCTTTTAGAGTGGCCCGAGTTTAATTTGAGAGTCAACTGTCACAGCTTGCTGAACTCTCAGTAATGAGAGACAATTTACCCAAGAGCCTCATTATCCACGAACCTTTAAGGGAGCACACTCTCAGCAGTGTGGGACCACTATATTCTTTTTAAAAGTAAAGAATGATCCTATTATATTTTTTCATTTAACATTTTGCTGATCCATATTTCCATCATTAACTCAAAACTAGTTCACAGAACCCATTCTTAATTCATTTCTATACCAGTCACAGGGATCCCTCAGAGTACGCTTTAGAAATAAGTGGCAAATATTTTTCAAGGAATATACACCAAACAGACAAGACCCTTTGTTCTATGTAGCAAGAAAATAGTGGAGGGCGATAAGAAAGTGAATCCCTTCACCTACAAACAAACTAAACAAACAAACCACCAACTAAACAAACTGTATACACAAGAAACATTTTCCAAAGTATAAAATGTTAACAAAGAGGATACCTGCTGTAAATCCAATGTAATCGTCACATAATGGTATTCGATTCCATTCTTAATACTGGGACTCTGCCACCAAGTGTTCTTGCCATCAATAGCATTTGTAATGGGGTGTCTCTCTATCCAGCAGCAACATGTGAAAGGAAGAGAGAGAAAAAAGACCATATCATGAATCCAGAGCTGTTTCTTTAAAGAAAAATAAAACTAAATTAAAACAATCCACTGTGGTCACCAAACATTAAAAAGCAAGGAATTCAAATCTTCAGCAGAATTTGATTAATGGAATGTTTCTCATAGCATGTGACAGTAAAAGAAACTAACACACGGAAGAAGCTAGTTACCTCCCCTCTACCCCACTGTAGTCAACTAAAAAAAGACAACTTTAAAGATAGTTACCATAAGATTGCACACATATTGATATGTCCATCACTGAGAAAGCAGACACTCTACATTTTGAGGCGGCGCTTGTTTACATTAACTTTGTTAACAGAAACATAAAATCCTGAATTGGGGCTTGAAAACTACGTGAAGACTTGTTCTTTAGACATGTTCATTATCACAAAGACCTGGCAAATCAAATATGTATCTTGCTTTAATGTAAGATGCTATCATATTTGTCTTAGGAGACTTTTTACGGCAACCTTTGACTTTCCATTTTCCTACCACTACTTAAAAATCAAACGAAAGACTCCAGAACCTTCCTTCCATGCAGCCTTTGACTAGCACTCTATCAGGCAAATATACTGCCCCCAGCAACAAACTCCAGCCTACCAGACAAACATAGATCTTCCTTTAACTTTATCCCATATATATGAGAAGAGAACTTACTGTGAGAATCAAAGAAAGAAAGAAAGAGAGAGAGAGAGAGAGAGAGAAAGATGGAAGGAAGGAAGGAAGGGAAGGAAGGAAAGAAGGAAGGAAGGAAGGAAGGAAGGAAAGAAGAAGGAAAGAAGGAAGGAAGGAAGGAAGGAAGGAAAGAAGAAGGAAGGAAGGAAGGAAGGAAGGAAGGAAGGAAGGAAGGAAGGAAGGAAGGAAGGAAGGAAGGAGAAAGAAATGGGGCCTGGGTACAGCACATACCCAGAGTACAAAGCCCTGAGTTCAAACCCCTGTGCCATTGATGATGATGATGATGATGATGATGATGATGATGATGATGATGGGATAGAGGAGTGATACAAGTAGTAGATTTCTAAAAAGCATTAGAGTGCTTGCTAGCAAGCACTAGCCCCTGATTGAAACCCAAGCACCAGCAAAAGATAGAAATAGAGGGTCAGCGAGAGAAAGAGAGAGGGAGAATTATGAACCTACCCAGCCAGTACTGTAACAGTTCAACTCTCTTCCTTCTTACTAATCTTAGAATTCAGAAATCTTCATCTCCTGCAGTTTAGCTCCAAGTCATTGACAAGAGTAAGAATTATTTATCCAGAATTATGACAAATTAAACTTAAATTTAACAATATTTTTTAAATCAAACACAGGGTTATTTCCCATGAAATGAGTCTCAAAAATAAAAATAACCTTTCAATGTTTTATTGAAGAGTGAATTTATATTTGTCATTTTCAGACTTGGGAATTTACGTTATGGAAGTAATTGTATTTACACAGTTTGCTATAATCTTTACCTGAAAAAATACAGGCTATGTTATTGAGTTATTTATGAGTGGATATCCCATAAATGTTGATATGAGTGTATTGGCCAGGATGTTAATATTGCACTGTCATTGAACAAATTTGAATTCAACTGAATAGCTGAATAGTCCTATATTTTGTACCGGCTTATTATATTAACAGTCCACTGAGATGACGCATCCTCTCTCCTTAGTGAAAAGCAAGATTGATGAATATATTTAATAATCAGTGTTAGTTATATTCTGTTGGAACTACAGAAGGTGTTGTCTTTCTAATGATTGCAAATACCAGGACATAAATAAATATCAAACAAATGCCCCCGGTGATGTGTGTGCTGAAATCAGCACATTAGGATTCAACAATAAATGAAATATTACTGGAATTGCTTTGTGAAGAAAATAAATATCACAGTGTGCATTCCAAAAACACCTTCCTGAATCTTTTTATAGACCGTGTGTTTAATATATGGAAGAAAAGTACATGCAAGTAGATTTCCAAATAAAACTTATTGCTGTCTAATTGGAAATTCTATCTGCCACTTCAGGTCAAACCAATGTGAGAATTAGTCATGAAAAGAATGGGGAGCTGAATCAACAATTAACCATAATTCTCATTTTATAACTTGAATCATAATTGATTGGCAAATACTGATTAATTGTTGGCTGAGTTTCCTTATTTAAAAGGACATAGCAATGGAGAATATCCTCAACAGGAATAAACTGTGCAAGCAAACTCAAAGGCTATCTTCATCTGAAAACTTGCTGGAGAATTATTGAGATAAACTTTTCAGACTGGTAGTTCTTAACTAGGAAACATAATTTATTAAAGCCAGAAAGTGCAAATATCATTTGTTTTGCTATGACAATTAAGAACACACCTTCCAGAGTGATTCCAAAAGTGAATTTGTGGAATTTAATCTGTTGTATCAACTTTTACCAAAACTTACTGACATGATTTGTGACAAGATTTTTCTTATTCAGTTTGATTCTTTTTCTAAATTTTCAGTATCAAAACTTGATTTGGAAATGCAATGAGAGAAAGAGAGAGCAACCATGAGCTGGCAAATTATACCTATAATCCTATTTACTCAGGAGGCAGTTAGGATGAACCTAAGTTATACCTAAAATTGTACTTCTAATCCTAGTTACTCTGAGGTCTGAAAGACTATGGCTCAGAGTCAGCCTGGCAGAAAAGCCCAAGAGATTCCTTTTCTAAACCAATGATCAAAAATTCAGGCTGGAGACATGGCTCCAGTGGTAGAACACTAGCCAAGCAAGTACAAGAACTCAGTGCTATAGATGAATCAATAAAGAAACATTAAAGCAAACAACATGAAGTAAATCCAAAGGATCCAAAGCCATTACAAATACACACAAAACACTTACGGTTTGGATTACTGCTGTTTTGATTGCAAATTCGACACTGTGGGTTCCTCACAGGCTGCCCCGGGACATGCTCTACCAACTTGCAGTACATCTCTGGTCCTCTTTCTCCACAGGTTGCATTGGTTGTGATGAGGGCATTAGAAGCAAGATTCAGGACAGCAGGGAATAAACCTAAAAATGATAGTTAAATGAAAGCACATTGACTGAAAACAAATTTACGAATTTGCTCTACTTCAAAATGCAATTAAGATATTGTATTTTCAGGGACTTCCACTAACCCAAAAAGAAAAAATTGAATATCAAACAATACAGTATGTTAAAGACTACATGCTACCCTTTTTTATTTTCTGTGTCTTAAATATGGAGTATAAGTCTGTTTTGTTTATGTTTAACCTTTAATACTTAATTAGAAAAGAAAAACTGGCATTGAACACACTTTCCATACTCTCTGAGTCTTTGTTGTCATTTTATTTGGTTTGGTTTTTGTTTTGTGAGACAGAAACTTGGTATATTGCTTGGGCTGACTTTAAATCGAGATTCATTCTTTCTCAGCCTCCACAATGTGAAACAGACATCATTAGATAATCTCCTTCGGATTGTTGATAAAAAAATTATTGAAACTGAATTTTAATCATATAAGGTTTTTGTGTCACTATGTGCCTAGGTCCTTTTATATTCCAATCGCCATTTAATGTAAATGGTGTTTATTACACCTCCTTTAGATCAATATAGTAGAAAATGAAGAAATATTCTGGAAATGGAATTTTTAAGCTTTCTATACTTCCCAACCTTATTTTACAGCAAAGCCTTAATATGTCATCATAATAGTCAGTAATCATAGCTTTTAACTAGAACAGCGAGACTCGTATCCATGCAGGGCACAGAAGGTCTTCCGTTCCATCTGAGAACCCAGTGGAAGTTCTTCAATGCCTGAAACCAATGTTAATGTTATTTTGTGTATCTCCAGTGTTTGCTTTGTGTAGATCTCTTTTCAGTGACATTCCAGTGAAGTCATTCATCAAAGCCATTCTGTTCATAAAATGTTCTTCTATAGCAAATTGTATGTAAAATTTACAGGCAGTTTGATTCCATTTATGCAACTGGATCCCAAATCTAGATCTGTGTCCAGTAGTTCTCCACCATTTCAGTTTCAACTTCTAACAGAAATCCTACGTGATGGTATCTTATATTTTAGTATTGCCTTGAGACCCTTAGAATTTCTAGTTCATAAATGTTTTCTGCATTAGTCTTAAAAGTTGGCACTTAGTAGATGTTTAAAATGAAGAGATAAATGACATAAATATTGGCTTGATACATGTTCTCATGCATAAAATGATATTAATCCCCAGCATATATGTTTGTCTGCTACATGCTAGCCACTATTCTGTCTAGCACTGTTCTAACGTGTTTTGTTTTGTTTTTTATTTCAAGGACTAATCTGCTCCCATTGCCTCCCTGTGAGTTATGAATTACTTTACCTCTAGCTCATGAAGAAAGAATGGAGAGGTAACTTGTTCTGGATTATAGCCTGTAAGTGACAGAACTCTGGTTTGAGCTCAAACAATCTTTACTGCAATCTGTCCTTTTAACTACTGCACTGATGCTATCTTCAATGTTACATGAAGCCTATATTACACCAGTGCTCACTTGTGGCCTCACTGACTCTAGAACTGGACTGAAAGAAGGAGTAAAAGAAGAAACAAACCGGAGTAAGTCAGCAAAGTGAAATATTTGCTCAGAACCATAAGGACCTGATAATTAAACTTTCTTCTTCAACTAGAAAAACAAGAAGGAATAGTAGGGACACTTTAAAATTTTTAAATAATTTTAAGGTAATCTGAATAACATTATTTAAAAATGAAAGCCATGACATAAAGTAACATCTGGAGAAGGGCCCAAAGAGGAGTCCCTAAACAATATTAAATCATTATTATTTGGTCTCACATGTATGCCCACAATACTTCTGTTTGCTGTTCTTGGTTATAGGATGAGAGGCATGCACCATACCATTTAGTTGAGATTTGGTCTCAAACTTGTTCTATGGGCTGGCCTTAAATTACAACCCTTCCAATCTCCACCTCCCAATAACAGGCATGAGTTACTGTGTACAATTTACTTTAAGTAATTCTAGTCTTTATTGTAATCTCACTTGAAAAGTTTCAAAGGCAAGTAAATTTATAAGACTAGTCACCTACATGCCCAAACCCAAGCAACCTCCTCTCTCTCCTCCCTTTGTAAACACTAGATTTGAAATATCTTTAATTCTGCTCCTCCAATAACCCCTAATCATCACAACCAACATTAGCCTTCCTGTCTTATGACTTTTTTCTAAAAGTTATTTGAGTTTTCACACTGCTCAGGAGTTACTTACTTTATACTTAATTGCAGCCATTATTTCATTTCATTTTTTCTACTGCCTGTACTCTGCTGTCCAACCCTGCCCATATGGTATACACATATTTTCCATGTTATCAACATAACCTGGGTTTAGCTTATCTCATCATTGGCAAGAGAAATGATAGCCATCCCTAAAACTGTTTTTTTTAATTAAAAATGTGCAGTGTTTCATAAAAGTTAAAGAACCATATCAAAGTGAGGTTATCTCTTTTAGTGTATCTTCCTCTTATTTGTATGAGGCTTATTAGAAACTTTTCTAACAGTTTTGTGAAGTTGATCAGATTATAAATGTTAATGTTATTATAGTCTCCAAGGCATTATTTCTCTCTTAGACATTTTATTCTCCAGATTAGTAAGTGATATTTGACTAAATAAGAAATGTCTATATATCTTTGTCTTCTGTCATTCTTCAACATTTTGCCTTTAATTATGCAATTATTCTGGGATCAAGTATGTTTTGAGCTTACATTATGTCAGCTAGTAAAAGATTTTAGAATTATTAAGAGACTTGCTGTGGGAAGTAATCTTAAACTAATTCTTAAAGAAACAGAGGCTTATTTAGAAGAAAAGAGAAAAAGAAAAGGTAGGGGAAAATACCAGAAAGAAGAATATAGCAAGATGAAAGCTCATTGGAGTAGTTGAGTCCACAATTATTCTAATGACACAGACATGCACATAGATATCAATACAAGTGTATTAAATGCACAATCTATGTATATTCTATGCATAATCTAGTAGTGGCAAAACAAACCACTTTCTATTTGTCATTGCTAACAATGTGTGTTAGTCAATTTTCCACTTCCACCCAATAGAATTTAAGCAGTAGAAAAACAGGTGGTAAAATGGAAAAGATAGGTTGAACATTGTTTTCGTACAATAAAATCTGCTTGTAATCTTTCTGTAGGATTTTAGATGCCCAGACACCATTTAGACCCTTTTGAAATAAGCCACTTAATCAAAAGACACTTCTGGATGTTTGTCAATACTTCATAATTTTTCCAGTATTGCCATTTTGGTCTGTGATTTACTATTATTATTTTTATTGTGAAAATACTGTACAGAGGGGTTACAATTACATGGGCAAGATAATGAATATATTTCTTATCAAGCATTGTAGCCTCCTCCTTCGTTTGGTCTGTGATTTTTGTCTGCTACCCACCACAGACTAATCCTGCCCTGTAGAATCTAATTTGAGATGATCAGACCTGTCTTTTTTCTGGGTCTGAATAATTATGTGCAGAAACTGAAAAGTAATGTAGCATGCAAACAATACTTTAGTACATGATCTATATTCAGAAAATACAGACTTACATTTGATCCCTGTTCCACATAGGAAGAAAGAATAAAGCAAGAGCAAAAAAAATAATACATTGATGATTAAACATGCAGAATTAACATGGAGAAGCTGTTTTATGCTCTCCATATTTATTATCCCAAAATTACTTTGTGTAAATTTGAGTAAATTCAATTTTACAGATAAGAAAGTGTGAGTTCAGGGGCTGGGAGGGTGGCTCAGTGGTAGAGTGCTTGCCTTGCATACATGAGATCCTGTGTTCAATTCCTCAACACCACAAAAGCAGAAAAATCCAGAAGTGGCACCATGGCTCAAGTGGTAGAGTGCTAGCCTTGAGCTGAAGAGCTGAGGGATAGAGCCCAGGCCCAGATTTCAAGCCCCACAACTGACCAAAAAAAAAAAAGAAAGAAAAGGAGAGAAAGGAAGAAAGAAAGAAAGAAAGAGAGAGAGAGAGAGAGAGAAAGAAAGAAAGAAAGAAAGAAAGAAAGAAAGAAAGAAAGAAAGAAAGAAAGAAAGAAAAAGTGTGAGTTCAAGCCCCAATTTCAACAAAAAAAGTGCAATGAGAAGAAATTCTCAATGTGAACACAGTTAAGGCTGATTTAGTGAATTGAACACAATTCTTTAAAAAGGTCAAATAACTTTTTGTCAATACAGAGTCAGAATATAGTCTTCTACAAGGCTTATCAACTTCTATTTTAATAAAATAAATAACTTATCTAGTCATGACTCCATATTTTGAATTACAGAGTATTCTACCCATAAAATTAAAAGGGATTAATAAAAATTTACATCTAGCATCTTTCTCTCTGTTGTGTTGTTTCCCCTATACTTATTGATCACATACTCCAAATTAACCTTTTATCAGTTTAATTATTCTACTTTTGGTCAGAGAATAATTGTTTTATGAAATTTTATCATCATTTGGCTGTTTACTTTTAAAAATCAATAAAGAATATTGGTCAGAGAAGGTCCCCAATTAGTTGTTAATAACCAATTTGAAGAGTCAGGCAATACCTTAGCTATTATTGAATTTTCAGCATGTTGTATTATAGATTGCAATTCATTTTCATTATATACTAAATCTATTGGGCTATACCTATCTATTTCCACTCAGAAGCATCAATGTAATATTTACTGCCATATGCAATATGGGTCAATTGTTTGGATTATGCAGACATTGAGAGTGTAAATGAACTACAAATAGCTTATGAACCTTTATAGATTATTGACTTGTAGTTGTTCAATTCAGTTTGAGGTCCTGTAGTGTTAATGACATAAAATGAGTCATCATTATCCATACAACTGTGACTGACATTTTTATCTGAATAGAATCAAGATTAACTAAATTTAGCTGGGTATTATATGAAGAATAAAGTATGAGTAAAAGCAAAGTATTAATTATTCAGCCTCTATCCTGTTTGTAATACAAATTATAGAATAAATGTAACTTACAAAATAACATATTTTGGTTTATAATATAAATTATTACAAAGACCCAAATCTGTTGTGTTTCCTTTCTCTTCTTTAAATAAAAATAAAATAAAATATCTTCAGCACCTCCTACATGGTTTCTGAATCCTATGTCATCCACTTTCCTTTTCTTTTTAGACACACACACATATTCACAGGCCTTTTCTATCATCACTTCATGAGTCCTGTGATTCATTTCCAAACATCTCCATTTTAAGAAAGCAATCCTTCTTGTTCTATTTAGAACCTGTGACTTCTGACAACCCATCATGTTATACATCTCCCTAGTATAGCTGTAGAATCAGTGGGAGTGGTCAGGAAGCCTCATTCTGTCTCCTGAAGGTGACTTCCAAATCAGTTCACTAAGAAGTGACTTCTTTTCAGAACACCCAAATAATCTTCCCTTTCCATGTTTCTCTCCCCCGCTCCCACCTCCCACTCTCCCCACCCCTCGCTCTCTGGGCCTAGGCACTGTCTTGATCCATTTTGTACCCTGCCACTGAAAAGATCTTTCTAAGCATCCTATCATGCTCTTATTTTAGACCAACATGAGCATGATAAAGGCTAACAAACATCCCCAAAACAGAGAATCAGATAATCATAATAAGAACCCAGTAGGCACAGCTCCCAAGAAGGTAGATAACATGTCAGGAAGTAACAAACACCTCTCAATACTAACTCTCAATATTAATGGACTTAACTCTCCAATTAAGCAACATAGATTGTCTAGCTAGATCAAAAAGCAAGATCTTTCTATCTGCTGCCTTCCAGAGACACACCTTGCCTACAAAAACAAACATAGGCAGAAAGTGAATGGCTAGAACAAAATCTACCAAGCAAATGGTCCCCATAAACAGGCAGGAGTTGCAATCTTACTCTCAGATAAAATAGACTTTTAGTTAAAATTAGCAAGAAGAGATAAAGTAGGACATTACATACTAATAAAGGGATTTCTCCTACAGGAGGATATAACATCCTAAACATGTATTCACCAAATATCAGAGCACCTAAATTTATCCAAAAAACAGTATTTTCCCTAAAATCACACATAGATCCAAAGACATTAATTGATGGGGAATTTAAAACACCACTCTCCCTGCTGGATACATCAACCCACAAGTTGTCATGTCCAAAACGAGCTTTACAACGTCGGTGCGGGGGGGGGAGGGAAAGGGGTGGGGGGGCGGGGGGAAGGAGAAGGATTGGGATGGGGGGAGGGG